>NC_047593.1:18014231-18314231 GCF_011004845.1 Esox lucius
AATCTAAAACAAGGTCCTTAAAGCACGAGAGGGGAACATCAATAAGATTCATTTTACATTAGGCCGGGCGCTGTACATTTTAATAGGACGTTATATATAACGATGGCATGAAGCGTACATAAAAGTGTCCGTGGTCAGGCACTTTATCGTTTTTCAGCGTGGTGACTGGCCCGGGTTAAAACCCCATTGATAATGCCTGGACCACTTCATCATCTCAACCTCCCGGACGAAAAACCAAAAGGCCCCGTTAATTATGTCACACACAAGGACAGACAAACACGTGTGTGCGTGGACAGACACACACACACACACACACACAAAGAGAAAAAGGGTATAGAGTACCCATACTCGTTATCAACAGGATTTCTATCTGGTTGACCTGATTCGTCTGATCTATGTAGTTCTGTGACATTGTGCCCATGTGTGGTTTCATGTCAGCGTGTTTAGTGGGTTAGAAATAACAACTGACCGAAAAACAAGCACCGGAAATATGTAAGAGGGTGATGCAAAGACAGAGTCAGAATGTATGGAGAGAGAAACAAAGGGGGCGAGAAAGGGAGTGGTGGGGGGGGACAGAAAGACACAGGCGTAAACAACTGAGTCATCATGCTGTGTGTCAATATAATGGACGTGTCTCCAGATCAGGATGTGGTGTCGTTATAATGGACATGTCTCCAGATCAGGATGTCGTGTCGTTATAAAGGATGTGTCTCCGGGTCAAGATGTGGTGTCTTTATGATGGAAGTGTCTCCAGATCAGGATGTGGTGTCTTTATAATGGACGTGTCTCCAGATCAGGATGTGGTGTCTTTATAATGGACGTGTCTCCAGATCAGGATGTGGTGTCTTTATAATGGACGTGTCTCCAGATCAGGATGTGGTGTCTTTATAATGGACGTGTCTCCAGATCAGGATGTGGTGTCTTTATAATGGACGTGTCTCCAGATCAGGATGTGGTGTCTTTATAATGGACGTGTCTCCAGATCAGGATGTGGTGTCTTTATAATGGACGTGTCTCCAGATCAGGATGTGGTGTCTTTATAATGGACGTGTCTCCAGATCAGGATGTCGTGTCGTTATAAAGGATGTGTCTCCGGGTCAAGATGTGGTGTCTTTATAATGGACGTGTCTCCAGATCAGGATGTGGTGTCGTTATAAAGGATGTGTCTCCGGGTCAAGATGTGGTGTCTTTATAATGGACGTGTCTCCAGATCAGGATGTGGTGTCGTTATAAAGGATGTGTCTCCGGGTCAGGAAGTGGTGTCTTTATAATGGACGTGTCTCTGGGTCAGGATGTCGTGTCTTTATAATGGACGTGTCTCCAGATCAGGATGTGGTGTCTTTATAATGGACGTGTCTCCAGATCAGGATGTGGTGTCTTTATAATGGACGTGTCTCCAGATCAGGATGTGGTGTCTTTATAATGGACGTGTCTCCAGATCTGGTCAAGCTATGCACCAGCTGATCTCTGCCCTGTGGGGCATTGTGACACTGACCTGATTTAACGACAGTGCAGATGGTAGACTGTGCCACCTGTGTGTGTGTGTGTGTGTGTGTGTGTGTAATGTGTGTGTCTGGGTCGTGTTTATTCACCAACAGTTTCTCTTTTGGACCTTCACAACATGAAATGCCTCCCGGAACAGCTCACTGACCCAAATATGGTATGACACACAGACACACAAACACACACACACATCACACACTTACTTCCTCCCATTACAGTTTCAAACCCATGTTCAGAGTGGTTTTGGTGACCAAATCCTCCCGACTCAACCCACACTGGCTATGAGAGCACATCCTCTTCATCTCTTCATGACCTACTCATCCCATCATGTGGCTGTGCTGGTCAAGGCTTATATAACGGCCTCAAATTGTACAATCATGGATTTGGGACTTTTGTCTTGAGCTGAAAGGTTTAGGGACTTGAGCACATCACCGGTGCTATCCCAGTGAGAAGTAAACACGGCCACGGGCTTTGGGGACTAAACCAAGTCGGAGGGTTTAAGCCTGGTCAGGCTACACTGTCCTCGATCCTCCAGGTCCTCTGTGGGAATATGTCTTACAGCCGTCTGAGCTTCTGCTCCAAACCTGAATTAGTTTTTTTACCTCTGCAGAGTCAGTCTGTGTCTGAGGAGGAAGTGTGTTCTTCAGTCAGCAGGGTCAAGTGTGTGTGTGTGTGTGTGTGTGTGTGTGTGTGTGTGGATATATGGTCACTAAACCCTCATTCATTACCCTGTGAATCCGTTCGCAGTCCGTTTGAGAACCGCCCTCTCCTAGGCGACCAGTATGTCTGGATAAATTCCTTTGTGACGGCAGGGCCACGGTTCCGCTGTGCCGCAGAGCCAGGCCAATGAGCCTATTTTAATAGATCTCGTTCGGTATGTGGAAAGGGGCGGGGCGGGGGGGGGGGGGGGGGGTCCCTCAACAAGCCTTCCTTGTTAATCCTGAAGGTTAGGGCAAATCAAACTCCTGTTTGGCCAAAGTACCCCTATGTGTTGTGTGTGTAACTCGATATAAGTTACTGCTTCGTTACAACAGGCCCAGACACTACGGCCTTGTAGTGATCTAAACCGCACTGACACACACGGCTGGACGTTCACACGGGCTGTCACGGCCAAAGAGGCCCGGAGTTCTGCATTATCCCGTTCACATCTCAACCACCCCGACAGAACGCCCCGGCCACGCATCGCGGTGAGGTCAGGATTTAATGACGTGATCATGTGCCGAGATAAGATGTGTCCCACAATGCCTCTTTCACCCATGTTCAATGTGCTGTTTGTGTGCGTGTGTGTGTGAGTCACACACAGAATTCCCCAATCAGGAAAGCCCGGATTGATCCGTATCTTTCCCTGGGAGGCGTTACGGGAGCTTGTGTGGGAGTGTGGGAGAAACTCCTTCCCGTCTTGCGGGCTATCTCTGTCCATTCCCGGGGGGGAGACTGTGTGCGCGTGCGTGTGTGTACGGGAAGAGGGGGTTTGGGAGAAGAAGGTTAGATGTGTGGGGAGGATGTAGTTAGTGGGGTTAATAGAAAACAGACATATACATCCTGAAATCCTGTGAGAGCAACAGGAGCGCTGCTCCCATGCATCTCCCTCTTGCATCGTCGCATTCGTCTGTGTTCATGCATGTGTGTTTAGAAGGGGTGTGTGGTGTGGGGTTTTTTGTGTGTGTGATTTAGTGTGTGTGTGTGTGTGTGTGTGAGAGTGACTGTCTAGATGAAGAGACATATGCACTCGGTTCTCTGTGACTGACTGTCCCATTCACCCAGCCACACAGACACAACCACTTTCATTTCGGCTCATTTCATGTCGACTTTGCAGCTTCGTACGGCTCGCTGTATAAAAGTCTGAGGCAGAAACAGAGAGGGGAGAGCGAAAAGAGAGGAAGATGAAGAAGAAATGTGAATTTCAAGCCCGAGTGGCATTGAATTTTTTCTGGACTTAGAGAAAGTATTTTACTTGAATGTGGAAGCGAAATGAGGTGTGTGTGTGTGTGCGTGCGTGTGTGCGTGTGTGCGTGTGTGTACATGAATGTAAGTGCGGGAGCTTGACTGAGAACGAGAAACCACAGAGTATGTTGTGTTTATGTTTCTCCAGTGTTATTGGGTGGCGGCGACATCTGAAACTCAACCCTGCCAGCTGAATAGAACCCTTGTCAATGCCCCAGTCTTTCTCTTACTCTTTCCTTCATCGTATGTCCTTATTCCCTCCATCTCTCCGTTATTCTCTCCATGCTGCGTTCTCGAATGTCATGGGAATGGGACTTTATTCACTGGCTAGTTAATAGCTGTTTGAACACATATTTTCCAAACACACACACACACACTTTAACAACAAACACAGTGACACATACACCCATCAGCCATAACATTATGACCACTGACAGGTGAAGTGAATAACACTGATAATCCCGTTATCATGGCACCTGTCAGTGGGTGGGATACATTAGGCAGCAAGTGAACATTCTGTCCTCAAAGTTGATGTGTTAGAAGCATGAAAGATGACTGGGTCAGAGCATCTCCAAAACTGCAGCCCTTGTGGGGTGTTCCCGGTCTGCAGTGGTCAGTACCTATCAAAAGTGGTCCAAGGAAGGAAAAGCGGTGAACCGGCGACAGGGTCATGGGTGGCCAAGCCTCACTGATGCACGTGGGGAGCGAAGGCTGGCCCGTGTGGTCCGATCCAACAGACGAGACACTGTACCTCACATTGCTGAAATAGTTAGTGCTGGTACAGATAGAAAGGAGTCAGAACACAGTGCATTTGCCGCAGACCAGTCAAGGTGCCCATGCTGACCCCTGACCACGGAGCAATGGAAGAATGTGGCCCACTTTCTTTTTTAAATCACATGAGTGGCGGGGTGTGTGTGCATCGCTTACCTGGCACCAGGATGCACTATGGGAAGGAGGCAAGCCGGGGGAGGCAGTGTGATGCTTTGGGCAGTGTTCTGCCGGGAAACATTGGGTCCTGCCATTCATGTGGAGGTTTCTTTGACACCTTCAGTGGTGCTAGTGGAGTCCACGCCTCCGTGAGTGAGGGCTGGTGGTCATATTGTTATGGCTGACTGGTGCATGGTCGCACACATAAGCAATTGTACTAACCTTGCAAAACCATACAGACACACACACACACACACACTCACTCGGGGAGAGAAAGGAAAACAAGAGAAAGAGTGTGGTTAAGAAAAATAGAGACGGAGCGAAAAATAAAATGAGGGCAGATGGGGGAGAGGGGGAGAGGGATACAATGGTGTTAAGCGTTGGGGACAGTAACTGGGGGTGTAGACATCATGCTGAGGACACCCACCAGTTCATTGCAGTCAATGGGGCGGGTCCCTCCTTCATTTGTCGATCCCTCCTAAACAGTCACATGGTCACGTGGTCACATGGTCACAGCTCTAAACGCATAGCCGGTCGGGATACGCTGAATTAACCACGCCCTGCTGGGGCTGCTTCAGCATTCAGACGGCCTCGACTCTTCGACGACTCATAGCTGAATTCCCATACAGGAATGGATTCTATAATGGGACAGCTACGCGGACGACACCTCTTTCCATCTCTATGAGTAAATCCACCGAGATTGATTGTGGCCTTGCCCCCCCCACCCCCCGAGTAGAATGAAAATCACTAGCAAATCGCAGCTATTTCTTTCGCCGCTACACCCAATGACACCCTGCCCCCTTTGTGTGTTCACTACTTCTGCCCTTAATCCTCACGGGCCCTTAACCAGGAAGGACGCAGTACACGGGGAATGTGGTTCCATTTGGGACGCCGGCCGTGTGTTGAGGCCAATCTTCCATACCGGCTACTTCTGTACAACATGTTATGTGAAGAGAGAATGAGTGAAAATGAAATTGAAAATGGAGGAATTCTTCAGTTGATTCGAACTGACAGTTGTGTAAGAGAGAGTATGAGCCTGAAATTCTAACCGCGTCCAAAATGGCCGACTATTTCACGCTTGGAGCACTACTTTTGTCTCGGGCCCCGCGGCCATGGCCGGAGAGGGAATGAGATGGATATTCGGAGTCGGGGGATCAAGTGTTCACTTCTGGATCGGGGAGAAGCTATCGTGGGACACACTGTGTCCTGATGGAAACCCCGTAACTGCATTTCAACCGGTTTTATTGGACCGAAAGCATTGACCGCCTTCAATGAACTCCATGCAGAACAGCACCGCAGGTTGTCCTTCCAAGACAGGCTGATAAAGCGGAACATATGGGATTTCTGTGCCTTTGTCCTCACACATAAATAAATCACATGAATCACATACATCACACCCACTGATAACCAACAACCACTAACATGTGTCAGTGCACCAATCACTCAACACGGCGTCCCGGACACCTAAAGTTCTTTCAGAGAGAATTGAAGGTGTAGTTTGACTAAGAGTCCTATTTGGATGAAATCCCCCCTCTATTGGGTTGTGCCCGAAGGCCTGTGGCGTCGTATTACACGATAAGCCATTCTTTACTTCCTTTCCAGCTGGGAGTTAGCAGCATTTGCACTACAGTTAGCATCAAAATCTATTCATTGAAACTGTGCGGCCGATTTGGCAAAAGCTGCATGCCATGGGGGAAGTTTAATGTGGATATCCTGTGATGGAATGAATGGTGAACCCAGACCCTGCTGAAGGTCTATACAGAAGCATTCAATTTTACCAACACCCCCCCCCCACCCCAAAAAAAAACACAATTTCTGTGGTTTCATCCAACCATTAAAACTTAAAACCTGAAAGTTTAATGACTCAAATCACATGTGTTCAAAATAACTTCTGAAGTTGTACGCACTTGTGTGTTCGTTAATATTAATATGGCAGTTCTTCAATTTCAAATTATTCTCTTTTTTTTTTTTTTTTAAGAAAGTGATATGTAGATTGCATTTCCTATTGCTCTCTGTTCAAACACCATCACTGATTATCACATGACTTATTTATATTGATACGTTTTATGATGTTCGTCTGGAGAACAGAGGAACAGATGATTGACAGGTTTGACAGTTGTGTTTTTGGGTGTATCGTCTACAAGCGTTCTAAAGTAACAAGCAGACCAATCAGGTGTCTGATTGCATTAGAAATGCAAATGAACTCCACAGGGGTAAGACATAGAGCTGGGTAGAGAACACAACTCGGGTGCTACACATTTTGTGATGAGACTTCTATTCAAGTCTATGAATTTGCATTTTATCAGAGGATTAACATGAGCTTGGCAATGGCTCCTATTCGCTTCAGAGAATCACTTCAACCTAGGAACATGTCAGTTGTTATTAAAGTATTCTGGAAAGTTCTCAGTTTACCAATTGTTGGTACTCAATAATCACACTTTGAGTAGAACTTAGACTTTAAAACCGGTCTCAAAGTTTTCCTCAAGGGGTCGGGATGTAATTGATAGAGGTGAATGTGAAAAGAGGGGTTGAAAACAAAAAATGTGCACCAATCCAACATCTTTAGGGTGGGCTTTTATAGTAGGGGCGGTTATATAGGAGGGGCGGTCAGGTTTCTGAAGAAGTGGGCGGAGGCTTTTTGCCACTTGTAGCTCATGGACTCATTGCCAGTGGTTTGAAAAAATACTCCTGGCTATCGTGGCCGATGTTGGCGGATATTCTCCACAGCCTGTCACCCCAAGACTAACTAGAACAAAAATTAAGTCAACAATTATCACTAGTTACACTTTTATAACTTAACGTAACTTATAATAATTTTACCGGGTATGATGAGGTGGCGCGGTATGATGAGGTGGCGCGGTATGATGAGGTGGCGCGGTATGATGAGGCGGTGCGGTATGATGAGGCGGCGCGGTATGACGAGGCGGCGCGGTATGATGAGGTGATGCGGTATGATGAGGCGGCGTGGTATGATGAGGTGGTGTGGTATGATGAGGTGGTGTGGTATGATGAGATGGTGTGGTATGATGAGGTGGTGTGGTATGATGAGGTGGTGTGGTATGATGAGGTGGTGTGGTATGATGAGGTGGTGTGGTATGATGAGTCGGCGCGGTATGATGAGGTGGTGTGGTATGATGAGGTGATGCGGTATGATGAGGTGGCGCGGTATGATGAGGCGGTGCGGTATGATGAGGCGGCGCGGTATGACGAGGCGGCGCGGTATGATGAGATGATGCGGTATGATGAGGCGGCGTGGTATGATGAGTCGGCGCGGTATGATGAGGTGGCGCGGTATGATGAGGTGGCGCGGTATGATGAGGTGGCGCGGTATGATGAGGTGGCGCGGTATGATGAGGTGGCGTGGTGTGATGAGGTGGCGTGGTATAATGAGGTGGCGTGGTATGATGAGGTGGCATGGTATGATGAGGTGGTGTGGTATGATGAGGTGGTGTGGTATGATGAGGTGGTGTGGTATGATGAGATGGTGTGGTATGAAGAGGTGGCGCGGTATGATGAGGTGGTGTGGTATGATGAGGTGGTGTGGTATGATGAGATGGTGTGGTATGATGAGGTGGTGTGGTATGATGAGGTGGTGTGGTATGATGAGGTGGTGTGGTATGATGAGTCGGCGCGGTATGATGAGGTGGTGTGGTATGATGAGGTGATGCGGTATGATGAGGTGGTGTGGTATGATGAGGTGGTGTGGTATGATGAGGTGGTGTGGTATGATGAGTCGGCGCGGTATGATGAGGTGGTGTGGTATGATGAGGTGATGCGGTATGATGAGGTGGCGTGGTATGATGAGGTAGTGTGGTATGATGAGATGGTGTGGTATGATGAGGTGGCGCGGTATGATGAGGTGGTGTGGTATGATGAGGAGGCGCGGTATGATGAGGTGGTGTGGTATGATGAGATGGTGTGGTATGATGAGGTGGTGTGGTATGATGAGGTGGCGCGGTATGATGAAGTGGTGTGGTATGATGAGGTGGTGTGGTATGATGAGGTGGCGCGGTATGATGAAGTGGTGTGGTATGATGAGGTGGTGTGGTATGATGAGGTGACGCGGTATGATGAGTCGGCGCGGTATGATGAAGTGGTGTGGTATGATGAAGTGGTGTGGTATGATGAGGTGGTGTGGTATGATGAGGTAGTGTGGTATGATGAGGTGGTGTGGTATGATGAGGTGGTGTGGTATGATGAGTCGGCGCGGTATGATGAAGTGGTGTGGTATGATGAAGTGGTGTGGTATGATGAAGTGGTGTGGTATGATGAGGTGGTGTGGTATGATGAGGTAGTGTGGTATGATGAGGTGGTGTGGTATGATGAGGTGGTGTGGTATGATGAAGTGACGCGGTATGATGAGGTGGCGCAGTTTGATGAGGTGGCGCGGTATGATGAGGTGACGCGGTATGATGAGGTGGTGCGGTATGATGAGATGGGTTTGCGGTGTATCTTTCTGTCTCTTCTTGAGGACGTCATATCTCTTTACAGCCCCCTCGTCCATCACGTTGCCTCAGCGTACAAGTGCGTCCTTTTCGTTTAATTAAATTAATGACAGTGTTTGGTAACACCTCCGTGTGCTCATTTCCACGGATACAGTTCACTGAGTACATAGTGCAAACTGCAAATCTGCACGCGTGTGTGTGTGTGTGTGAACGTGTGCTTATGTGCTTGTGTATTTGCCTGTGTTAATGTATTGTGTGTGTATTGTTTGTGTGTGTGTGTGTATTTGAATAGGAGTTTATGGGGCCTGGCTGTGAGAGATTGTCTCTGCTCTGTTCTGCTCTGCTGGGCCCAGTGTGAATGACAGGCTTTATGTAAATAAGCCTTTTTAATATGACTATATACCACTATCATGTATGGAAATGACTCACAGTACTGTAGCATTTTGGAGTCTTTGAACATTAGAAGATCCCCAGAGGTGACCATTTTTATGTGTCTGTGCATGTGTGTGTGTGTGTGCTTGTATGTGTGTATGTGGCGTGTGTGTGTATATCGTGTGTGTGTGTATGTGTGTGTGTGTGTGTGTGTGTATATCGTGTGTGTGTATGTGTATGTGTGTGTGTGTGTGTGTGTGTGTGTGTGTGTCTACAGAGTGGTGCCCAGGGACATTAGTGATGCGACTCGTGTTCCACTTTCTCAAATCCTTCTTAATAAACTTGTTGATTCCTCTCTGCCACTCTCCTTCCTTCATCCCTACATCCTTGCTTTCACAGCCTTCATCCCTACATCCTTGCCTTCACAGACTTCACCCTACATCCATGCTTTCACAGCCTTCATCCCTATATTCTTGCTTTCACAGCCTTCATCCCTACATCCTTGCTTTCACAGACTTCACCCTACATCCTTGCCTTCACAGCCTTCACCCTACATCCTTGCCTTCACAGCCTTCACCCTACATCCTTGCCTTCACAGACTTCATCCTATATCCTTGCTTTCACATCCTTCACCCTATATCCTTGCTTTCATAGATTTCATCCTTCCATCATTGCTTTCACAGCCTTCATCCCTATATCTTTGTTTTCACTGTCTTTAGCCCTACATCCTTGCTTTCACAGACTTCGACCCAAAATCCTTGCTTATTCAGCCTTCATATTTCCATCCCCTCTTTCACAGCATTTCCGATGTCTGTTGATCCATTTTACTTCTAGAAATCTCTATTTCTCCTCCCCTCCCCTTCTCTCTCCTCTTTTCATTTCATTCCTCTCTCTCTCTCTCTCTCTCTCTGTCTCCTCTCTTCACCTGATAACTCTCTACCTCCCTATTGGATACCCATTTAGTCTCCATTTGCTATATCCACTTAGTTAGACATGTAACTACGGTGTAGCAATATGTGGAACACTAGATCTTGCTTACTACGAACAGAAGCCATGCACTGCCAGCAGTCACGTGTTCATTGGACAGAAGGGGTATTACTCTGGTACTGCAAAATGTTCCCTGTTAGATAACGGCAGTGTGTGTCAGGGGATGTTGACTAGGTACTTCATCTGAACTCAAGTCAACCTCTGGTTTATACTGATACGGCTGTGTGTGTGTGTGTGTGTGTGTGTGTGTGTGCGCTTGCTTTCGTGCATCTGTATATCTGTTCCCAGGAGCGTGTGCTTGCGTGTGCATGTGAGCATGAGCATGTCCTGGCACATAGGAAGACCGCTGAGCAGACAAACCTGTCAGTAGCAGAGAGAGAGGGGGGAAACGAGATGGAGCAGACAGCGAGAGAAGAGATGGAGGAGAGAGAGAGAGAGAAGAGATGGAGGAGAGAGAGAGAGAAGAGGTGGAGGAGAGAGAGAGAGAGAAGAGGTGGAGGAGAGAGAGAGAAAAGGTGGAGAAGAGAGAGAGAAGAGGTGGAGGAGAGAGAGAGAGAGAAGAGATGGAGGAGAGAGAGAGAGAAGAGGTGGAGGAGAGAGAGAGAGAAGAGGTGGAGGAGAGAGAGAGAGAAGATGTGGAGGAGAGAGAGAGAAGAGGTGGAGGAGAGAGAGAGAAGAGGTGGAGGAGAGAGAGAGAGAAGATGTGGAGGAGAGAGAGAGAAGAGGTGGAGGAGAGAGAGAGAAGAGGTGGAGGAGAGAGGGAGAGAAGAGGTGGAGGAGAGAGAAAGAGAAGAGATGGAGGAGAGAGAGAGAGTAGATGGAGAAGAGAGAGAGGCTAAAAAGCCCCAGACTAGATCTACAGTGTAACCCAAGGCCCCACACACTGTCTTCTAGCTGTCTTCTAGCTGAGGGGGGGAGAGAGGGACATAGGAGGAGGGCGGATGAAGAGCAGCCAGGGAAAGAGAGAGAGAGAGGGAGAGAGAGGGAGGGAGAGAGAGGGAGGGAGAGAGAGGGAGAGAGAAGGAGAAGCAGGCGGAAACAGCGAGGAAGGAAGAGAGAAACAGGAAGGATGCAAAACAAGCTGAGATCAAGGTTTATTTGACATTTTAACCCTGTTTTACTGCAATGTTGAGAGATCATATACAGTATATAATGTGTGTTTTTAAAAGATATTTGAACCGTCTCATTGGCATCAATACATCTAAGGTTTGCTCTGCAGGACAGTCAGTGACTGAGGCACGACAGTCAATGTCAGTGTTCCCTAATACAGGGTAGAGAGAGACTGAGGAGGAGGAAGAGAGGCAGAAAGAAAGATGTGGAGCCTCGGGCACCGGGGACATAGTAGTGTCTGCTGGAGCACATTGAGAGATCACTGTTGTTAAGGGTCAGGCTTAAGACAGAACAGCTCCTTACAGATAATAAGACTCCCTCTATATCTGTCCTCCAGAGACACATTGAAGACACAGCTCCTTACAGATAATAAGACTCCCTCTATATCTGTCCTCCAGGGACACATTGAAGACACAGCTCCTTACAGATAATAAGACTCCCTCTATATCTGTCCTCCAGGGACACATTGAAGACACAGCTCCTTACAGATAATAAGACTCCCACTATATCTGTCCTCCAGAGACACATTGAAGACACAGCTCCTTACAGATAATAAGACTCCCTCTATATCTGTCCTCCAGAGACACATTGAAGACACAGCTCCTTACAGATAATAAGACTCCCTCTATATCTGTCCTCCAGGGACACATTGAAGACACAGCTCCTTACAGATAATAAGACTCCCACTATATCTGTCCTCCAGAGACACATTGAAGACACAGCTCCTTACAGATAATAAGACTCCCTCTATATCTGTCCTCCAGAGACACATTGAAGACACAGCTCCTTACAGATAATAAGACTCCCTCTATATCTGTCCTCCAGGGACACATTGAAGACACAGCTCCTTACAGACGGACAATGTAGATTAATGAAAAACCAGTGAAGACAGAGCTATTTCTATTGTCCGTATACAGTATATAGATTAATATGGAGTACTTGCACAGGGCCAGTTTCCCAATAACGTGACACTGTTTACCGACGTGTGTAGCCTTAAGATGGACTTTGTTACGACAGACTTGCCTGTTTCCCAAACCAACACGTACTTTGCTCTTGATCAAGTGCATCCTAAGTGCTCCGCTTGGAATAGAATTAGGTCATGTTTGGGGTTCGGAAAGGCCATGAATACATTTTGAAATGTTGCCTATTGCATTTCGACAGAGCTTGATTACTTATCAGAAGCATATATGATCCCTGGGGATGTTTTGTGCTACTACTTAGGCATCAATGGGACAATGTAAAACTCAAAGAAGTAGTGAAATTTAAGGTGGACGAAACATTATCTCCAACCAGTGGGGTGGAATTTCAGCCAGTCAAAATGATATCTCCAGAAATAGATCACATGACGCCAAATGATCAGTTCCTCCAGTAGCTATATAGAATATATGTTATAGCAATCAACACATGATTGGGTAACCGAGAATACAAAGCATAGTTGGAAAGATCCATTCTAATTGTTTGGAATAAAAATGGAACGCAAGAGAAAACAAGTATTCAGAGCTGAAGAAATCAATGTCCTTCTTGACGAGGTAGAGAGGCACCAGCACCTATCTATCAAAGACAGTAGCCTACGATGTTTGCTTTCAGACTCGTGAATGTTCATTCTGAACACTTTTTCTTAATTATTTATTGTTTTACTTACATTTTTCTTTATCCTCAGTTGACAATCGCATTCAATTACTTTCACATCCACTCACACACTCACGTAATCTGTAAAAAATAAATTGGTCTGAATTTAAAATGTTTTGATAATTTTTCTGTTGCTTCAATATTAACTGTTTGCAATCACTCCTCCCATGTTGAGGGAGGCGCTATTTCACAAAACCACGGAAGTGCCAGTAACGATCCGAAGCACTCGTTAATTAACGAGCGATGTTACGTGTCACCTAAGTAACGATGCTTTCGGGAAACGCACTAATAAAATAACGAGGCACTTACAGGCATCTTACGATCATCTTAGTGCTTTGGGATCCCGGCCCTGGTCTGTTACCATTCATCATCTCATACCTGTTTGTCCCCTGTGTGTTCCAAATGCCACCCCAGTCCCCTACTAGGGTACTACATTGGACCTGAGCCCAGTGGTGTCCTGGTCAGCACGAGTGTCCCATAAAAGGGCGTAGGTTGCCAGTTGGACCCGTTGGTTACGGTAGAGTGGCGGTGACGGTCGTTATGTTAAGGCCCTGTGATGTGATTGTGAAATACAGTGTTAGTGTTCTGATTAAGTCCATTATTCAATGATTGCAGTATAATGTCTATAATCAAGTTTAATGGGGGGATATGCAATGGGGTAAAAACTTGATTGACTGATTGACTAAAACCACTTGGTGGAACCAGAATCCAGAGACATTGAGAGGAAGTAGGTACAAACAAACATTCCCAGGACACACACATTAATTGCTATCACTGGAAGTTTGCAGTTAGACATCAGAGAGGCGAGAGGCTCAGGATTTCTTAGGCTTTAGTGTCCTGGGAATGTTTGTTAATGTTGGCGTGTGTGTGTGTGTGAGTTCTCCTGGGAATTTTAAGAGTGTGGAGACAGGGCATGTTCTGTGTTTGCTGTGCTGTGGGATTTCTCACGGAAAGAATATAGTCCCACCATGACTAACAGAATATAGTCCCACTATGATTGACACAATATAGTCCCACCATGACTAACACAATATAGTCCCACCATGACTAACACAATATAGTCCCACCATGACTAACACAATATAGTCCCACCATGACTAACACAATATAGTCCCACCATGACTAACACAATATAGTCCCACTATGATTGACACAATATAGTCCCACCATGACTAACACAATATAGTCCCACCATGACTAACACAATATAGTCCCACCATGACTAACACAATATAGTCCCACCATGACTAACACAAAATAGTCCCACTATGATTGACACAATATAGTCCCACCATGACTAACACAATATAGTCCCACTATGATTGACACAATATAGTCCCACCATGACTAACACAATATAGTCCCACCATGACTAACACAATATAGTCCCACCATGACTAACACAATATAGTCCCACCATGACTAACACAATATAGTCCCATCATGTCTGACAGAAAGGTTCAGAGAACACCCATCTATGAAGCCTATGAAAGGACTTCAGTCAGCAGGAAATCTGAGCAATGAAGGCCTGCCGGCGTTTTTTATCGACAAGCAGTTGAATCCATGCTCGGCTTTTAGGTGTCTTCAGAAAACCTCCAGAAGATTCCACAGTTTTTTTCTTGATCAGGGGTTACTCAGCTGTAGTTTATTTTAGTTTTATTTCTTTATATTAGACTCCTCCGACAGGAAATATAAAATTATCATAAATGTTTGAATGTGTGAGGTCAGCGGGACATTTGACAAATGACTAATGTTCTCAGAATAACAGTGGGTGCCACTTTGTTGGTTTTATTTTCTAATGGGATTTTGCATGCCCTGAGAAAAATAAACCCACGCAGTACGTCCCCGAATAATATCGGGGATGTCCGAGTGAGTAAGGTTGCTCAAAGATCCCCCAGTGTATGGTTCTACCTACAAACCTCATGAAACGATTAAGCAAAGAATCATTTCATGAGGTCCAAGCTGCCTCCAGGGAACACTGAATCTGTCCCACACTTGTCTGGACGCTTCCATCACTCCTCTATCCAATGACAAGCATAAATATGTATTTAAAATAAAACAAAAATACAACTCTGTTTAGAAAAGTATTATTTATCTGTGTGTGGTATGAAACCAATCAACAAACCCTATGAAACCAACGACTCAGAAAAACAGAGTGCTGCACTCTGGGAAATATTGTGAAAGAATATTATGTAGAGGCCATAACCGTCTGTAAAATGACACGTCTTCAGATCCACCATTTGTCATAGTATGACACGGTTATCACCATGTCATAATGCATTAAGATGCTTCATATGAATTGTTACAAAAGTCGGGGGCCATCAAACATCGAGCTAAAAAAGAGAATCCTCCTTTTTACACAGAGTGAGAGCTGAAAAGGATGGAGAAGGAATGATGGAGGGTGGTGGAGCTGAGAGGGGGAACTGAAGAAGGGAAGTGAGAGAATCCTTGGGTTTTTGGGGGGGGGGGGGGTTGAGCTGTAAAGTCATATCGACTGTGTTTCTTGAGTAGAGGGATTTCGAGGGGGAGGGGTGGGGTGGGGTGTATGTAAGAGGATCTAACTCTCCACAATCGGCTCAGGGGCATGTTATGTGGATTCAAACACATACATCATCCATCTCTCACACACACACAAATACACACGCCTATACACACACACACACACACACACTAACTAACACACCAGCTAATTATCTCCGACTAATCCTGTCCTCTCTTCTCAATCCTCTCCTCTTCTCACTTCACTCTTTTCCTCGATTTCTCCTTTTCCGCTTCGTCTCTCCTCTTCCCGCCTTTCTCCAAATTCATCTCCCCTTCTGCTCCTTTCCTGTCCAATGGTCCTCCCCTTCTACGTTCTCCCTCCTGTCCTCCTCCGCCTTGCCTCATTGTGCCATGCCAGGTTAAGCTCAGAGTGTTATGAAATAATCACTAAGACGTCCAGCTGGCACCATGTTCCCAAGGTTTTTTCCGGGAGGTGCTGGAGAAAGAGGAGAGGAGGAAATGACACCAGCAGAATACCAAACCACCGCCTGGTATTGTGCTGAGGACGGCTGGTATGGTGTGTGTGTGTGTGTGTGTGTGTGTAAGGAGAGAGAGATAGAGGGTGAGCAATGGAGAGAATCATTTATTGTGATGTAATGATGTGTAATTCTTACAGACTGTTACAGTCCATCCCTTCCACCAGTAGTTCATGGTCTGAATTCAATATTCAACGTTAGTCTGCTGCAACCGAAGACTATGTTTGTTTGTTTGTTTGTTGGTTGTTTTTTTTTTTACCTGTTTTGGTTCTTAAAAGGGAAGTTTTATTTATCGTCCCCATGGCAGACACGTCATGCGATGACGAGTCGCTTTTATTTAAACGTATCGCGACTAATTCTGACAGGATAACCTGAGGCGGAGGTCTCTAAACTAGTCTAGCCTGTAAGCTTACTCTTTAAACATTTAAAAAATATATCCGTTTATACTGTGAGTTCCACAGCTAATGTGCAACATTTTAATTGAAGCTATGACAATATTTTGATACTAATTAGTAATAATATGTAAATACAGGACCCGTGAAAAGTTTAGACACACCCATTCAAGTGACTGCTACTGTATATTATATGAGTGTGTGTGTGTGTGTATAAATATGTATGATGAATCATGTTGCTGCTCCTCCAGTCTGATTTACCAGGGGATTGTGGGATGGTGTTAGGGTTAAGGTTAGCTTTGGGGGGTTACGCTTTTAATATGCAGCGGTAGAACATGTGCGTGCTGCTCGAATCTGGATAGCCTGGGGGCCTACGCCAACCTGACTTTGATACGCACACAAACATGGGTACACACACACACACACACACACACACACACGGACGCCAACCTGACTTAGTATTGCTTTGATGTTGCCATGGGGTTGTGGTGTACTCTGTTGCCGGCAGACGATAACCATCCCAGCTCGCGTCCTATCTCGCTACACGGCGCCCCTTCGCCCCACCAGATCCCCCGTCAGCGACGGGGGCGGCATTTTGGGACGCGAACGGGGCTTTAGGGACGTGGTGTTGGTGACGAGGTATATCGGAGGCCTGCGCATCTCTTTGTGTCCCGTCAGCAGGGTGTTGAGGTTCTGCGATGTCTGATGGGTACGCTGCAATGTCTAGCTATTCAATTCCACTCTGATTTGAACCGGAACAGGGACCAAGGTTTCATGTATTTGAACAGTTCTGGTGGGTGTCTTTATTTGTACAGGGAGGGATGTCTCTTTAATTTACTAACGGCTGGTTGTAGCCTTTCAGCACTGTGGAGGACGTCCTCGGGAACGAGGCGACGCAGTCTTGGCCATGAAACCCGGATCGCCGTACGGTCACCTATCGCAAACCTCATGGGAACACGCTTTTGTTTCACCCATAACGCAGAGCGAATTCATTTACCCGGGGCGCAGATCAGAGCCGAATGCCTTGTGAATCTACACGCTAACAGATAGTACATGTATGTGGCGGTGAGCCCACCGGTCCCGGCTAAAGTAATTAATTAATGGCCCAACGCAGTCCATATTTGGACCGGTTGCATTAACAGCAAACCGTAAGCGAACGCAGTAAACAAAAAGCGAATGGAGATCCAATTAGCCAAAATAGCCCACAGCCCACCACCTAGAGACGCCGACAAGCACAGCTGTCTCGTTAAATAGACTGGAGCCGGGATATCACGCTGCTCGTCAGACGGACGGCGCATTGTGATGTGGCACGGGAGTCCACACTGCCGCGGATATCATTCGACCCGTGTGATCAATTAAACAACGCCGGTCTACTGTAAACATGCTTTCTAATACACCCTGCTCATAGTGAAATGAATCTCAATGAAAAGCAGCCCGCCACAAAAAACGTTGATCCACAACAATAATGGAAGTAGTTACACGTGAATAAAACCTGTAGCTACAGCCAAGAAGTTTGGAGGCTTGAGCTTCTGACCAGTAACCGAGAGGTCGTTTGGATTGAATCCCCAAAGGCATTTGTGTGAAAGTCTGCGTTTCTCTCATTTTCATGCCAATTCCTAAAAATAAATGAATGATTGAAATAATTGGCCCTCCCAAGCAGGCACGCACATCGCTGTCCCTGGGATCGAACCGTAACATTTGGGCCGCTGGTTGACGCAGTCTGTGGTTCTGTGTGGCGTTCAGGTCTACCGGCTCATTTGGTTGTAATTCTCTGTAAAAAAAAAAAAAAGCCTAACTTTTCAACTTTTCACAATCCTAAGCTGCCCGGCAGCAACTAAGTGGATATACTCTTTCAGTAATTAAAGTTGGAAATTCTAAAATTGCTGACTTATAAAATACATTTGATGCTACAGCATACTAATCTGCACCTTATTGTTTTTCTATCCAAATACACCTGTTTTGCAGATCACCTGAGCCCTCGTGTGGATAAACATTTCAGTGTGGTGCCTAGAATCACTCTATTAATGGAGACTTAACCTCAGAGTCAGTTCTATACACTAGGACTATATACTAGGTCTATACACTAGGACTATACACTAGGACTATACACTAGCACTATGCACTAGGACTATACACTCAGACTAAGCACTAGGACTATACACTAGGACTATAGACTAAGTCTGTACACTAGGACTATACACTAGGTCTATACACTAGGACTAAACACTAGGACTATACACTATGACTATACACTAGGACTATACACTAGGTCTATACACTAGGACTAAACACTAGGACTAAACACTAAGACTATACACTAGGACTATACACTATGACTATACACTAGGTCTATACACTAGGACTAAACACTAGGACTAAACACTAAGACTATACACTAGGACTAAACACTAGGACTATACACTAGGACTATGCACTAGGAATATACACTCGGATTAAACACTAGGACTATACACTAGGTCTGTACACTAAGTCTGTACACTAGGACTATATACTAGGTCTATACACTAGGTCTCTACACTAGGTCTGTACACTAAGTCTGTACACTAGGACTATACACTAGGTCTATACACTAGGTCTGTACACTAAGTCTGTACACTAGGACTATACACTAGGTCTGTACACTAAGTCTGTACACTAGGACTATACACTAGGACTATACACTAGGTCTGTACACTAGGTCTGTACACTAAGTCTGTACACTAGGACTATACACTAGGACTATACACTAGGACTAAACACTAGGACTATACACTATGTCTATACACTAGGACTATACACTAGGACTATACACTAGGTCTTTACACTAGGACTAAACACTAGGACTATATATTAGGACTATACATTAGGACTATACACTAGGTCTATACACTAGTTCTTTACACTAGGACTAAACACTAGGGCTATATATTAGGACTATACATTAGGACTATACACTAGGACTATACACTAGGTCTTTACACTAGGACTAAACACTAGGACTATATATTAGGACTATACATTAGGACTATACACTAGGTCTGTACACTAGGTCTGTACACTAAGTCTGTACACTAGGACTATACACTAGGACTATACACTAGGACTAAACACTAGGACTATACACTATGTCTATACACTAGGACTATACACTAGGTCCATACACTAGGACTAAACACTAGGACTATACATTAGGACTATACATTAGGACTATACACTAGGTCTTTACACTAGGACTAAACACTAGGACTATATATTAGGACTATACATTAGGACTATACACTAGGTCTATACACTAATACACCTTAATATTCTCTCTCCCTCCCTCCCTCACTTTCTCTCTCTCTCTCTCTCTCTCTCTCTCTCTCTCTCTCTCTGTCTCTCTCTCTCTATCTCTCTGTCCTTGCCACATGGAACTTCTCACCTGAAAGTGTATGTCCAGATGTTAGTGACGGATGTCGCCTGGTTCACTAGATTCTGCTGAATACACAGAAAGAGAAACTCTTGCCTTTAGCACAAACAACGGAATCGAGCAACTCATGATGACAAGATCAAATTCAACCACGCCCGCGTGACGGCAGACCGCTCAGGTTTTCTCTCTGCAGAAGCGACAGCCACAGGGATGATTTAGAAAAGGCTTTCATTTCAGTAACAGCACCATGGGTGTTGGACAGAAGGGACCAGTAACACAAAACACAGAATATTGTAATGTTCCTTTGCATTCAGAAGCTGCTGGACCTCAGAGGTCAAACATCCTCCAACTGCCTCTTTGTGTGCCTTGGTAGCTATTCGGTCCAGGCTGGGGGCTACTGTTAAACCCCCCCCCACCCACTGATCTGGGTCGATTTATCGAATGTGTTACCTAGAATTTTCTTCGTTTAACCAGTCACGTTCTTGAAGTCCAAGAAACTCCGACTCCCGTCGGTTGGTCATTAACATCTTGTGTATATTACCTGAACCCTCTCCTATATTGGTCCATTCATTGTAAAATATATTTTTTTTGGGCCAAACTGCCTGTCTGAATATTGCTGTTATTCTTATTTTGAAATTAGAGGCGGAGATAATTAAATGCCTTCACGCTAAACTGTCATTGTGGGGTCATAACTTCAGTGTGGGGTCATAACTTCAGCGTGGGGTCATAACTTCAGCGTGGGGTCATAACTTCAGTGTGGGGTCATAACTTCAGTGTGGGGTCATAACTTCAGCGCGGGGTCATAACTTCAGTGTGGGGTCATAACTTCAGCGTGGGGTCATAACTTCAGCGTGGGGTCATAACTTCAGTGTGGGGTCATAACTTCAGTGTGGGCTCATACCTTCAGTGTGGGGTCATAACTTCAGTGGGGGCTCATAACTTCAGCGTGGGGTCATAACTTCAGTGTTGGATCCTAACTTCAGCATGGGGTCATAACTTCAGCGTGGGGTCATGTCATTGTACAAGCTCAACTAAAGACCAGACGTTCTCCATTTCACTGACAGTCTCACATTGACCTCAACCTTCTGGCTCGATGGTTTTCAAGATCCGAGGCTACCTGTTGGTCAGTGGTCCGGTCCTTGTCCCTGGTGTCATGAGCTACGCAGCAAAAGGATCTTTGATCTTCGCCGAGAGGCCGGCCAACTGCAACTCCACCATTTTGTGTCAACTGGCGCAACCGACACATACTGTTGCCAAGGAGCCAACATGTCCCACCATATAACTGGTGAATAACCCCACCCTCGTAGGTCTGCCAGTGTTCACAGTGGGTGGGGCGCCTCTTTAGCACCGTTGTGTTCTCTGGCAGTTGGCTCGGTTTCTCCGGGGAACTCCCACTAGAGGAACTGTCGTGAGGAGTAGGAGTTGGTGGTGGATGAGGAGGAGGGAGCTGTTGGTGATGATGATCTCTGTCAGTCACCAGGCCAACTGCCTGAATGGATTTTTGGAAAACAGAACGTGCCCCCACTACATGCTTGGAGTTAAAAACATTTCCGGTTGTTTTCTTTGGGGGGGGTGTCAGTGAGGAGACCCGGTGAAATCCTGAGATGTAAACCACTCCCAATGAAAACCTGGGAGCAAACACCCCTCACCACACGCACTGCGATGTGATGGCAGCAGGCATTTGTGACACGTCCTATTTTTAGCGTCTCATTGTATCCCTCTTCTGTCTCTGTCTCTCCCTCCATCTCTCTCTCTCTCCCCTGTCTCTCTTTCTCTCTCTCTCCTCTCTTGTAATTTTCTCTCCTCTGTTGCCATGCGGCTCACACTATCTGTTGTTATGAAGAACAGAGACAGACAACCAATCATATCTCTCACTTCATGATTGAGTGAGAGATGGACAGAGGCGGGAATGAGAGAGGGAGGTGATGGAGAAAGGGGAGGGACTGAACCAAGCTGTTGCCGAAATCTTCAACTGGTATGTAGCTTCTTGGCTTCTACGTGTTTTCACCTTTTTTCTGTAGCTCGTCCTTCATTTGGAGGCATTAAGTCTCATATCTAATCCCTTAGTGGATTTATTGAATCGGTGGTGCTTGTGGAAAACAGCAGATCCGACCCGGGTGCTTCCCCAGTAACACACATAAATAGTCTGGGTTTACACATCTTGGACAAGGCCCCATTGCCAGAGCTCTTTTGGCGAAGTGTGTAACCAGGTCCGGCTGTGTTAACGCACCGTCCGCCCGGCTGTGTTAACGCACCGTCCGTCCCGGCTGTGTTAACGCACCGTCCGTCCCGGCTGTGTTAACGCACCGTCCGTCCCGGCTGTGTTAACGCACCGTCCGTCCGGCTGTGTTAACGCACCGTCCGCCCGGCTGTGTTAACGCACCGTCCGTCCGGCTGTGTTAACGCACCCGTCCGTCCGGCTGTGTTAACGCACCCGTCCGTCCGGCTGTGTTAACGCACCGTCCGTCCGGCTGTGTGAACGCACCGTCCGTCCAGCTGAAGACTCTGGAGAGGCTGCTGTTCGGGACTTGGATGAGAAACACATTTCTGGGCCAAGACCGCGGGCGACTTGTCAGGCTTTCTCTCAGACGGCTCTCAGCGGTGGTCTGGTCAGCTTTACCCAGATAACAATCACCGGGAGAACTGCTGGCCACCTCCACGGTCGCGCGCTACCCCCGCTCTGTTCAGCGGAGGGCTCTGGGCTAATGTAGTGCCCTGATTGGAGAAGCGAGTGGCGTTTGGGACGCGGCCCTGCACACGGCCGAGCCTTTTAACACGGCATGACATTGGTTGTCAGAAACTCGGCGGATTGTAACTTTCTCAATTCTTTCACCTATCTCTCTCTCTCTCTGCCTGTCCTCTTGCCTCTCCCTCATTCTCACCTCCTGTACCTCTCTCTACCTCTCCCCCTCCTCTCCACTCCTTCTCTCTCTCTCCCTCCCTCTCATTGGCCCCTGTCTCTCCAGAGTTCTGGTATAATAATATAATATTTCCCAAACTGACGTTTAATCCATGCAAACAAATCACCATGGAGACCCACTCTTCCCATCCACCATCTCAGGCTCCGTACATTTATTGACCGAGCCGAGACACGCACATGCACACGCACACGCACACGCACACGCACACGCCTCACGGTAACACACCTAATAGGTATAGCTCGCACCACATCTCATGGGGAATTTGCTTATTTCTGTGGATTCGACAAAATCTTGTCCTCCAATTTCCATTATCTCCTATCATACAGGCCCCAGGGAGTATTGATATTCTGTCTGTCTGTCTTTCAATCTCTCCTCCATCTGACTGTCTGTGTGTGTCTGTGTCTGTCTGACTGTCTGTGTGTATCTGTCTGTGAATGTGTGTGTGTGTGTGTGTGTGTGTTGGGGGTAATCCATATCTCTATCACAAGAGCTCTCTCCATCTTCATGACATTGGCTGGTCTCTCATATTTAATATTTCGCTGTCTAATGCTCACCCAGTGTGGTGATTTAACATTCACTCTGGACGTATTTGGGCCAGCTCAGCCACTCAGAAGATGATCACTATGAGCTATAGTGAATACAGATGATGGATTTGTTTAAACACACACACACATAAACGCACAGTGATGATGGAACTCGGCACAGCCAAAGTCAAAGTTGGAGGCTGTAGAGGCTAGCTCGGGGTTGACTTCTTCTACCTTAAAGAGCTGCACACTCAGGGCCTTGTTGAAAGAATGTTTTAACGTCAACCCATTTTAGGTTCTTAGTCATAGTTCAGTGTTATTTTGCATTTGATTATTTATTTATTAACACGCTGTTTTGATTTTTGTTTTGATCCATCACTTCCTTCCTTCACTTCATTTTACTCAAACTTCCTGTGTGTGGTCAGAATGATCCTCTTCTTTCTGTCATCCGACTGATCCCTCTTCTGTCTGTGATCAGACTGATCCCTCTTCTGTCAGTCATCAGACTGATCCTCTTCTGTCTGTCATCAGACTGATCCTCTTCTGTCTGTCATCAGACTGATCCTCTTCTGTCTGTCATCAGACTGATCCTCTTCTGTCTGTCATCAGACTGATCCTCCTCTGTCTGTGATCAGACTGATCCTCTTCTGTCTGTGATCAGACTGATCCCTCTTCTGTCAGTCATCAGACTGATCCTCTTCTGTCTGTCATCAGACTGATCCTTTTCTGTCTGTCATCAGACTGATCCTCTTCTGTCTGTCATCAGACTGATCCTCTTCTGTCTGTCATCAGACTGATCCTCCTCTGTCTGTGATCAGACTGATCCTCTTCTGTCTGTCATCAGACTGATCCTTTTCTGTCTGTCATCAGACTGATCCTCTTCTGTCTGTCATCAGACTGATCCTCTTCTGTCTGTCATCAGACTGATCCTCCTCTGTCTGTGATCAGACTGATCCTCCTCTGTCTGTGATCAGACTGATCCTTCTCTGTCAGTCATCAGACTGATCCTCTTCTGTCTGTCATCAGACTGATCCTCTTCTGTCTGTCATCAGACTGATCCTTTTCTGTCTGTCATCAGGCTGATCCTCCTCTGTCTGTGAGGAGAATGATCCTCCCTCTCTCTCCCCCTCCCTCACCCCCCATCCCTCTCCTGTTTGCCCCAGGCAGTAGACCCCAGGGGTGGGACTCTGGCTGGACACATCATGGTTGTGGTAACCCCTGTTGGTTCCAGTGAGGGGTAATGCTTTGTGACAGTTCTCTCAT
This sequence comes from Esox lucius, assembly GCF_011004845.1. NCBI lineage: Eukaryota > Metazoa > Chordata > Actinopteri > Esociformes > Esocidae > Esox > Esox lucius. The sequence goes on from NC_047593.1 coordinate 18,038,675, forward strand.
TATTTAAAGCGTGTGTGAGTGTGTGTGTGTGTACAGAAGAGTAACTTCAGTTGTTTAAGTTTTGTCTAGACTGCGCCATACCCACACACACACACACACACACACAACACACACGCTGGTCCTCTTCCTCTAAGTACACTTGATGAACCTTGGTCTTTCTGACGATGCACCTTTTTGCTTGGGCACCAAATGGCACCCAACGGTCACCCAAGTAGTTCACTATTTGGAACACACAAACACACACACACACACACACACCAAAGAGACACACAACACACCACTCTCAAAGTTTTCTGTTTAACCTTAGCAGAATAGGAGTGTAGAAGCTATGACCGGGAGTTAAATTGAACAAAGATGATGAACAAAGAGACGAGGGCAGGGGCGGGGGTGGTGTGGCGGAGGGCTGCGGGTGTCCAATATGAAATGTCATACGGGATGGAGCAGGCTGGAGGGAGAGGGGGGGAGGGAGGTTGGTGGAGGGGAGACAGAGGGGGAGGCAGAGGGGGAGCCAGAGTGGCCGATGGCTATCATAATGTTCTGTTGTCGGACCTGTCCCTCAGCCTTCACCTCCCATCTTATCTTCTCTACCACACACACTCACACACACACACTCACACACACACACACACACACACACACACACATACTCATACACACATATACAGGCACTCACACACACACATACTCATACACATACACACACACACACACACACACATACATTCACACACACACACACACATACACACACTCATACACACACACAGACACACATACACACATACACTCATACACACACACACATACATACACACACACACAGACACACACACACACACATACACTCATACACACACACACACATAAACACACACGCATACATACACACACACACACGCATGCATACACACACATTCATACACACACACACAGACTCCCACTGTTGTCCCCCTGGCTATGAAGGATTTATTATCCACCTATGGCCTGTAGATGTAATGAGGTTGGTGAGGCTGGCTCCTCCACAGGATGTAATACAGTAGGTGTGTGTGTGTGTCTGTATGTGTGTGTTGTGGACTTAACTACAAAACATTTCTCAAACTCCGACGTACTGATTAACTAATTGTGCTAAACCTTTTTCCTATCCTCATTTTCACTAAGGGCCCTGTTTTCACTTAGGTTAGGTTTAGGGCAAAAGTTACATTTGGGCTTTAGATTAGAATTATTGTCAGGTTTAGGCGTTACCAGCTAAGTACAGGGGTACGTGGTAGGAATTAGGGTGAGTTTAGTATCAGATAAAACATGACAGATAAAATATATTGCATAAAAATATATTATAATATCATAGTGGACGTAGTACAAGTAGATGGGCATGTTGTCCTCGGAGGCTGTGGTTTGGCCAAACTAGACAATGAATATTCCACGGTCCTCAGAGGGGAAATTAAATGAAATCCTCCAATTCCTGTTTTTCATCAGTCAGATTGGGACAATGCCATGAAGGCATTGGACGTGATCTCCCGAAACCACCACAGACCGGATTAACCCTTTCCTGGAAATCTTCCCTGGCCAGAGTTTTTTCCAAGTCTTCACACTAAAAGAAATTCAACACTACTGTTGTTTGCTCCTTGGGGTTTAAGGCCGGGTGTCTCTGTAAAGCACTTTGTGACAACTGCTGTTGTAAAAAGGGCTTTATAAATACATTTGATTGATTGACTGATTCACACTTACACTGAAGTTTTTTTAACCGGCACGCTCTTCCAGGACGTTGTACTTTAGTGCCACTGTTGCTTTCTCGAAAAGTCAAAACTTTTCACCTTGCGGGAAGCTGGGGGAACAAAACGCAGTCTGGTACTTAATATCAGCGTTTAATATGGAAATATAGATTTCATAAATTAATTAGTCAGTCCTATTTTTAATATAGACCAGTGCCTACACAAATTGAAAAATGAATCTCTGGTGAAACAGGGGCAGCTGCAAAAACACTGTGTGTGTGTGAGTGTGAGTATGTGTGTGTGTGTGAGGAGGGCTGAGTGTTGGTCGATGGCTAGGTGTTCATCAGTGACAGTAAGTTTCTTTTTTTTTTACTGAATTCAGTAAGGAGGAATAGAGACATCAGGGATGTTGAGAATGTCAGGCGTTTTGTCACCGTTTCCATGGGAAATAGAGTTCCGTTGGCGGAGTTCTAGTCAGTTAAGGTCAACGGAGGGCTGAGGAGTCCAAGTACCTCTAGATATTGGGAACTGGATCATAATCTGTTATAGCCTAAACTAGTTTGTCCTTTTGTGTCACCCTGATCTTTTCTAACTAGGTTACCACACACACACACACACACACACACACATACATACACACACACACACACACACTCGGGTGATAAACGTAGAGACTGTAGAGATTACGTTCTAGATCCATCCATAGCCGAGCCCACAGGACGGCAGATCAATAATCATTTATCCCTAACTCCCTTTTCCCACCAAAGTGTGTGTGTATGTGTGTGTGTGTGTGTGTGTGTGTGTGTGTGTGTGTGTGTGTGTGTGTGGCCTTGAAAGTTGATTAAAAACAGGTCCATTGGCAATCTCTCCAATTTGCTAGTTGTGTTCTGGCAAAGTGTGTGTGTGCCCGCATCACGGTGTGTGTGTGTGTGTGTGTGTGTTTGTACGCACCCGGCTGGGCCACTGCATGGACAGTCAGGGAAGTTCAAACATTGATTGTTGATACAATATATTTACTTTCTCTCTCTAACTCTCAGCATCACTCTCGCCCTTTCTTTGATTTTCTTTTTGTCTCTCTATCTCTCTTTAGACATATTTGGTCAGTATTTCCATTCAAGAATTCTCATTGAAACCCCATTCAATGTCTGGTCAGAGATGTCAAGCACTAGAAACACCCCCTCTGCATCTAAAATGGCACCCTATTCCTGTTGTCATAAGTGTGCCTTGTACGAAACAGGGGGCTTTTTTGGTGTGTTTCCTCACTCTAGTATCTACTGGTAACATTTTCACTGGCGTCTTCTGTGAGAAGTGTAATTGTCTACTTTTCAGTCCTTTGGGGTTTCTAGGCAGTGTTTCTGTTGCGCTCTACCGCCCTCTGTTGTCCACCTACAGAACTGCAGAATGAAACAGCAGAATTCAACAACTGAACACAAGCCTACTGGCTTCAGTTCATCATTTAGAACTAAATAACCATCTCGTTCACTCGCTTTCTCTCTTCTTTCTTTGTTTAATTTTCTCTATCCTTCTTTCTCTGCTTCTCTGCTTCTCTCTCTTTCTCTCTCTCTCTCTCTCTCTCTCTCTCTTTCTCTCTCTCTCTGGTGTTGCTGAGGAGGATCAGTGCTACACACATTAGTGCTGTGACAACACCAGAACCCCAACTGTTATAATGACGTTATGGAGGTTTGTTACTAGGTGGAGGGAGGGAGGGAAGGAGGAAGGGAGGAAGAAAGTTGGGGCAGGAGGGAGAGAGGTAGAGAGCTGGGGAGAGAGGAGGGGAGGCAGAGTTATGGAGGGAGAAGGAGGAGAGAGACAGAGAGTTGGGGAGAGAGAAGGAAGAGAGACAGAGTTGGGGAGGGAGGAGGAAGGGAGGCAAAGAGTTGGGGAGAAAGGAGGGAGAGAGGTAGAGCGTAAGGGAGGGAGGGAGGAGAGAAGTAGAGAGTCTGGGATAGAGGAGAAAGAGAGGTATCACACCACCAGGAGTCCTTCCCCTGATGGAGTTGTGGCAGACGCGTCTGTGGTTGTGGGTAGTTCTGAGGCAGACGTGTCTGTGCTTGTGGGTAGTTCTGAGGCAGACGTGTCTGTGGTTGTGGGTAGTTCTGAGGCAGACGCGTCTATGCTTGTGGGTAGTTCTGAGGCAGACGTGTCTGTGCTTGTGGGTAGTTCTGAGGCAGACGTCTCTGTGGTTGTGGGTAGTTCTGAGGCAGACGTGTCTGTGCTTGTGGGTAGTTCTGAGGCAGATGTGTCTGTGGTTGTGGGTAGTTCTGAGGCAGACGTCTCTGTGGTTGTGGGTAGTTCTGAGGCAGACGTGTCTGTGCTTGTGGGTAGTTCTGAGGCAGACGTGACTGCAGGACAAACTGACTGGTCTAGACTGTTCTCAGACTGCAGGAGAAACTGACTGGTCTAGACTGGTCTCAGACTGCAGGACAAACTGACTGGTCTAGACTGGTCTCAGACTGCAGGACAAACTGACTGGTCTAGTCTGGTCTCAGATTGCGGGACAAACTGACTGTTCTTGACCATGACTTTATATACTGATCTAAATGTAATGGAGTCTGTTGGTTAATGATTGCAGCTCATGTAAGGACCATCCTGTCAATCTGATAGCCAGCGAGGTGAGATGGTTATTATCACAAACAGCACTAAATATGAGTATGTATGACGAAGATAACATGTTGTCCAGGATACCCTTGGGGGAGGTGTTCATGGGGAGGTGTTCATTTCAGGTGTGGACAGCTCCATTTCCTTGTCACACACAACATGTGGCTTCCAGTATGTGGCCTTCAGATTGCAGGCCTGCATAAGAAGAGGTTGCAGCTTGTATTTTTTGCGTCGATGCATTTAACGATCTTCGTGACGTGATGGTTCATTTGCATTTAATAACCTGTGTGCATGTGTGTGGTTGTGTGAGTGTGTGCGCGTGCGTGTGCATGTCTGCGTGTGTGTGTGTGTATGTGTGTGCGTGTGTGTGTAATGGATACAGGGTGTATTGTTGGAGTACATAAGTAAAGGTCAACTTGTCAGAAAACACTAGAGCCAGAAGAGCTGAAATAACACAACTGAATACCAAACATGTTCTAGTGTGTGTGTGTGTGTGTGTGTGTGTGTGTGTTTATGCCCATGCTATCTGTATAGCTTTTAAAAGCATGTTTTCTGGGCAATTGAGAGAGAAAGGTAGGGGCGCTTTAAAATTAATATATTGTTGTGTAATTGTTTTAATATTAAGGGGGGGATTGAAGATATAATAAAAATGTCCACTACCACACTATTCCAGACTAGTCTGCACATTCCAAAGTTTAAACGCGGTTTCCTCACCCCGACGGTTGGGTGAGATGACAGCCGTGCCACTCCTCCACCCGGTGGGACGGCCGCCGGGAGCGAAGCGAGCGCATTTCTCCTCGGCCGAGCGCAGCCAACCGGCCGTCTTGTCAAGGAGGAGCAGACGTCCAAACAACGTTAAGTCAGAAATGATTCTTCAAAGATTTAAAGAGTAGCTGCTTTGCCATCCGTCACACTAATGAGGACGAGTTTTTCTTATTTATTTTTTTTAAACACTCTGCGCGCGCGCACGCACGCAAGCACCCAAACGAGAGAATGGTACATGCAGATACTTGGTATGCATCCCGAGCTTAGTATCTGATAAGGACTGTCCATACAGATGAAGCAGCGATTAACACTGACGACACAGGCTGAGTCTCAAATCACCCACTGCTCCCCGCGTAGTACACTTCTTCAGACAGTGACCCTATGTGGCTCTGCACTCCACCGGGTAGGTGAGTGGGGGACGATTTAGGACGAACGCCTGATAAAATGAATGGACCTCTCATTATTCTGCCTCTGCGTCTCCTCTCTTTCTTTCTCCCCCCTCCGTCTCCTCGCTCCTCGCCTCCCTCCAAGTCACTAGGTATCACGGTTAATTAGCCGAAGGTGGATTTGAATGTTCATTAGTATTTTATCCAGAGCGAGGGATAAGCTGGGTTCTTTCTCATTCCTACGATGTCGTCCTCCTGCCTCTTCAGCCTCTCCCCCCCCCTCCCCGCACCCCGCCCCCCTCCTTTCCAACTCTACTCACTCCTCGACACGATAAGCTTAGTCTTGATCAACTCATTTGATGGGAGGTTCTGGGCTGTTTTGAGGTGCCAGGTCGGCCACAGCAGGGAACATCTAGTTGTTTCATTCGTTACATTTTGTCGGGTAACTAGCTGGTTGACCATTATTTGGAAATGGGCGGAAGTTCAACCGGAGACTTTGATTGGACAGTCGAATCGCTGCCTTCTATGAAATCTCCGATTCCCATTGGCCACTGTGACAGTGGCTCACTTCCTGTCAGGAAATGGCTTTCCGTGGGACCTCCCTGGTGAGGGCTGCACATCAGTGATGAATGGCAGGAGTTTCCCTGATACATGTGTTTGATTTTGAATGAAAATTTCAATCCATCTTCTGAATTGACTGGACTTCAATAGTGTGTGTGTGTGTGTCCATGCTTGCTTGTGTGCATGCGAACAATGTGTGTGTGTGTGAGTTCCTCAGTTCCTGTGTGCAGCCAGTTGTGTTAAATAGTCTCTCCCTCTAGACACTACACCTGCATTAGTCTGCCTTGTAATTGTGATTAATTACTGTTAAACACAAGGCCTCAACCCTGAGGAACGGAGGAGACAAACACGCACACACAGAAACACGAGCACACACGCTCTAATACACACAAATGCACACACTAGAGGATTTTTGGTACGCACAGGTATTTAATATGCTTCCCATGCTAGGTGTCTGATAAGGTTCCTGTATGGGAGCGGTCCTGATAAATGAACGGACCTCTCATTATTCTGCTTTCCTCACCGTCCTTTTCCTCCTCTTCCTCACCTCACTCTCCTGGTTACCCACCTCCACCTTCATCTCCATCTCCTCTCCCTCCCTCCAGGACCCTAACTCGGGCTACAAAAGGTTGCGTGTTCAATCCCTGTGAACGACTTTTTGCCGTTTCCAGCTGGTTTTTTTTTCCCTTTCTTTGTCATGGCAAAACCTTAAACCTTTTTTAAACTTCAAAAAAAAAATAATGCCTTAACCCAGTCCCAAACCCTAACTCTGTTTGGCGTGAATAGCTATATCTAACGGTAAACACGTTAGCAGTTTGACTGCTATGGTTTCGAGTTTTATATTCACTGAGTTGATGTAACAATGCCTCAACATGAAGTGGAACTGACAGCATTTAAGTAGCGTGAGATTTTGTTATAATCCGATTCTCATTCACTTTGAACTGAACCGTGTGTTTACAAGCGACAGAAGTGGTGCAACTTTAGATCATTAGAAAGCCAGTGAAAATGCCATGAAATACACCTGAATGTGTTCCTGCAAGTATGTAAATACTAATCCTCTAATATTTAGAAACATAAATGAATAAACAAGCAGTTCGGCTAGCTGTCCCCAAATGAAACAAATCAACCACGAGAACCACGTCTAGCCACGAGATCAGCTGAATTAAGGCTCTAGCTGATAAACTCTCAAACCTTTTCAGCTTGTAGTCCAAATTACACTTGGGTTTGTGATCGGTATTCAGAATATTTTTATTGAGCTATATTCGCCCTAAATGCGTTCACCGATTAAATAAACGTGCTAAACATTCCATCCGGAACAGTAAAAAAACATCACTCCTCCCTCTAGCTAATGTTTGGTTGGTTCTTGTCCAGAATATTCAATCGTTGGAAATGAAGACTTCACCCACAGATGTTTGCGTCAAAAAACCGATAGACTTAAAAAAAAAAAACCTGTGGATAAACGTTTTGTCCTGTCATCCTCATGAGCTGACAGGACAGCGGCTGGCTGAAGAGTGCGCGTGTGTGTGCGCGTGCGCATGTCCGTGCATGTGTCTGTGCTCTGTTTGGGAGTGTAGTGTGTGTGGGGTATGGACCGTCGTTGCACCCATTCACTCAGATAATGTGCCATTTCTTCTAGAAATCTGTTGAAATTCTTAACCCGCTCTCCCTCTAGATGCTACACCTGCATTAGTCTGCCTTGTAATTGTGATTAATTACTGTTTAACACAAGGCCTCAACCATCAGGAATTGAAGAGAGACACACACACACACATGCACAGAAACACACAGAGATGCACAAACAGACACACGGGACATTAAGTGTTGTTGTGGGGAGATTTAAACATGTCAAGAACAGCCATTATGCTCATTTTGGGAATGGATGTGTATCTCTTGCGAGAGTAGTTCAGGCTGTAGGAAATGTTATTTGTTTTAACAGGAGTAGTTTACTCCAATACATTTTAGACAGGTTGCAACATGAACATTAACAGGTGAAATAGTGTTATTTGCTCTTGGCTGTCTAAAGGCAGCTCACACACATTTTCTGATGTTGGCCAGTCTTCAAGGAATGCTGTAATCATCCCATTCCAATTCAACCAACCATTTCCCGCTACCCTCTCTGATTGTTTGCCTAAATCGTTTCTCTAGTTACGATCAGTTCTCCTGTGTGATTATTTTGTAGAGGTTTGATTTGATTGGTGAAATATGTTTAAAAAAATAAAATATATATATATCTGTGCATGATCTGTCTACCAATGTCCAATACATAATTTTTGAGTAGAGAGCCAAAACAAGGAGCAATTCTTTATTGACTCAATACCCGTTAAGGACATTTCCTGCTGTCTGTGCTCAGAACAGTGTTTAATCGCAGCTGGTGACAATGGTTATTCCAGCAATCTAATGTATACTCAGAGAATTTGGTGAGTTTTCCCTCCTCAGAGAACCTATTTAACGACGTCAATCGACCGTCGCACCAGCAGCCACGCAGAGACGAGCAGAGGTCTGGAGCAGCAGGTCAGATGGCCGGTTCTGAGGACCCACAGCTCTGGGCAGCAGACCGTTGCTGTCGTGATCAAGCTACCCACCTGCCACCCGCCTACCAGACGGTCGTTTTGGGAAAGGGGGGGGGGGGGGGGGGGGCGAACGGGGTTGGAGGGGCTAGGTTCCTGCGTGCTTACTCGCCCTGGGGCGCTGCAGGACCTTGATGGGGTTGGGGGGGGGAGGGGGGGGGGGGGGGCATGGTGGTGGAGGCCTCAAAGCGGTGCAGCCTTGCCCAGCTCCAGGGATGATGGGTAAATAATTCCGCAGTGCGCTCATCCAAACTTTACGCGCCGTGTCCTCGCCGAGTCGGAGGGGGAGTCGGTGACTCACCGGCGGTTGCCCGTAGGACAGTTTGTCCGGTGGTACTGGACCGATGGTGAACCAGAGCCCATTGTCCAGCCCCATGCCTGACGTCCCAGCAGGCAGACTGCGTTTCTGATGGAGACTGTGCTCATTATTGCCCCCAGTGCTATAAACTTGCTGTGTGTGCGTATGTGCGTGCATACGTGTGTGTGTGTGTGCGTGCGTGCGTGCGTGTGTGTGCGTGCGTGACAGCTCCTCTGCGGTTCCCAGGTCTGGGCAATGGTCCAGTTGAGAGGGTAGAGCCTCTCTGTCTCATCACTGTGTTAACTTTTGCCTCTCAGCCAAGCCCTGGCAGCACTCTGTGTGTGCGTACACGTGTGTGTGTGTCTGCGTGTGTCTGCGTGTGTCTGTGTGTCTGTGTGTTTGTGTGTGTGTGTGTGTGCTTAAGCTGCAAGGGAGTATCATAGATGTGTTTCCAGGGGTTTCAGAGGCGATCAATCCCAGTTGAAATTACAAGACACCTGCAAAATGTTGCTGCTGCTTCTCACATCCCCCCCTCCAACCGTCCCTCAACACCCCCTCTCCATCCATCCCTCCCTCCCACCCCCCCTCAACCCCCCCTCTCCATCCATCCCTCCCTCCCACCCCCCCTCAACCCCCCCTCTCCATCCATCCCTCCCTCCAACCGTCCCTCAACCCCCCCTCTCCATCCATCCCTCCCTCCAACCGTCCCTCAACCCCCCCCTCCATCCCTCCATCCCCTGTCCCTTTCCCCCCTCCATCCATCGCTCCCTTTTCTATTTAAACTCCCCCCATTTGTCCTACCCAATACTATCTCCCTCTTTCATCCTTCTCTTTCTTATCGTCAGTCTATCATCCCTCCATTTCTTTAATCATCATCCCTCAATTTCTTTAATCATCATCCCTCCATTTCTTATCTTCACCGTCACCCTTTAACGTCTTCATCACCCCTGACTCTCTTATCATCATCATCACCCATTCCTCTCTGATGATCGTCATGCCTTCCTGTATGTGTGTGTGTGTTTGTGTGTGTGTGTGTGTGTGTGTAAGCAATGTTGACTGAGCCTTTATGATCCATATTTGGACAAGCTGGCACATACATCTTCCTGTCACTAGCTGTCAGAGTAGGTCTGCCCCAGGGGGCGTGTCACTAGCTGTCAGAGTAGGTCTGCCCCAGGGGGCGTGTCACTAGCTGTCAGGGTAGGTCTGCCCCAGGGGGCGTGTCACTAGCTGTCAGGGTAGGTCTGCCCCAGGGGGCGTGTCACTAGCTGTCAGAGTAGGTCTGCCCCAGGGGGCGTGTCACTAGCTGTCAGAGTAGGTCTGCCCCAGGGGGCGTGTCACTAGCTGTCAGGGTAGGTCTGCCCCAGGGGGCGTGTCACTAGCTGTCAGAGTAGGTCTGCCCCAGGGGGCGTGTCACTAGCTGTCAGAGTAGGTCTGCCCCCGGGGGTGTGTCACTAGCTGTCAGGGCGGGGTTTCATCTGGGTCAAGCAAATAAACACAAATCACAACACTGCACGTGTTCACACGCACACACACACACACACGTACACACACACACACACACACATAGTAAATACATCAAACAAAAATATATAGAATGACATTCTCTCCCTTTTTCTCTCTCTCCCAGACACAAATCCATCTCTCTTTCTCTCTAATACGCTCTCACTCGCTCGCTCTCTCTCACACTTTCCCTCACACTTTTCCTCTCACACTCTCCTTCTCTCTGTGTTGTTCAGGGAAACCCAATCTGTTCTCAGCCTTTCTTTTGGATGACTTTCAAAGAGATTGTTGGTCGATAGGCACTTGGCACAGAGTACAGTGTTTTCATGTGTGTGTGTGCGTGTGTGTGTGTGTGTATATTTGTATGTTTGTGTGTGTGCACATGTGTGTGTGTGTGTAAGCGTGTGGGTGTGTATGTGTGTGTGTGTTTGTGTGTGTGTGTGTGTAAGTGTGTGTGTGTATACGTGGTTGTGTGTGTGTATGTGTGTGGGTGTGTACGTGGTTGTGTGTGTGTATGTGTGTGTAAGGGTATGTGTGTGTGTGCGTGTGTGTGTGTGTGCGTGTGTGTGTGCGTGTACGTGTGTGTGTGTGTGTGTGTGTGCGTGCGTGTACGTGTGTGTGTGTGTGTGTGTGTGCGTGCGTGTGCCATGCATGCATGTGATGGAAGCTCATTACAGAATAACCAATAGAGTGTAATGTGTTTAACTGTGTGAATAATTGAAACTAGTTAGTCTAGCAATATGTGTTTGTTGGGTAAAGGTACCACGATCCTCTCAACCAACAAAATAAATAAACCTTTGTGAAACATACACACATTCATTGTTAAATTGCATTGTCCCATTTATTGATCCTCCTATTATACCTGTGTCCATAGACTGTTATTATACCTGTGTCCGTAGACTGTTATTATACCTGTGTCCGTAGACTGTTATTATACCTGTGTCCATGGACTGTTATTAAACCTGTGTCCATAGACTGTTATTATACCTGTGTCCGTAGATTGTTATTATACCTGTGTCCGTAGACTGTTATTATACCTGTGTCCATGGACTGTTATTAAACCCGTGTCCATAGACTGTTATTATACCTGTGTCCATAGACTGTTATTAAACTTGTGTCCATAGACTGTTATTATACCTGTGTCCGTAGACTGTTATTATACCTGTGTCCGTAGACTGTTATTATACCTGTGTCCATGGACTGTTATTAAACCTGTGTCCATAGACTGTTATTATACCTGTGTCCGTAGACTGTTATTAAACCTGTGTCCGTAGACTGGTATTATACCTCTGTCCATAGACTGTTATTATACCTGTGTCCGTAGACTGTTATTAAACCTGTGTCCGTAGACTGGTATTATACCTCTGTCCATAGACTGTTATTAAACCTGTGTCCGTAGACTGGTATTATACCTGTGTCCATGGACTGTTATTAAACCTGTGTCCATAGACTGTTATTATACCTGTGTCCATAGACTGTTATTATACCTGTGTCCATAGACTGTTATTATACCTGTGTCCATGGACTGTTATTAAACCTGTGTCCATAGACTGGTATTATACCTGTGTCCATAGACTGTTATTATACCTGTGTCCATAGACTGTTATTATACCTGTGTCCGTAGACTGTTATTAAACCTGTGTCCGTAGACTGGTATTATACCTGTGTCCATAGACTGTTATTAAACCTGTGTCCGTAGACTGGTATTATACCTGTGTCCATGGACTGTTATTAAACCTGTGTCCATAGACTGTTATTATACCTGTGTCCATAGACTGTTATTATACCTGTGTCCATGGACTGTTATTAAACCTGTGTCCATAGACTGGTATTATACCTGTGTCCATAGACTGTTATTATACCTGTGTCCATAGACTGTTATTATACCTGTGTCCATAGACTGGTATTATACCTGTGTCCGTAGACTGTTATTAAACCTGTGTCCGTAGACTGGTATTATACCTCTGTCCGTAGACTGTTATTAAACCTGTGTCCGTAGACTGGTATTATACCTGTGTCCATGGACTGTTATTAAACCTGTGTCCATAGACTGTTATTATACCTGTGTCCATAGACTGTTATTATACCTGTGTCCATAGACTGTTATTATACCTGTGTCCATGGACTGTTATTAAACCTGTGTCCATAGACTGGTATTATACCTGTGTCCATAGACTGTTATTATACCTGTGTCCATAGACTGGTATTATACCTGTGTCCATGGACTGTTATTATACCTGTGTCCATAGACTGTTATTATACCTGTGTCCATAGACTGTTATTATACCTGTGTCCATAGACTGTTATTATACCTGTGTCCATGGACTGTTATTAAACCTGTGTCCATAGACTGGTATTATACCTGTGTCCATAGACTGTTATTATACCTGTGTCCATAGACTGTTATTATACCTGTGTCCATAGACTGTTATTATACCTGTGTCCATAGACTGGTATTATACCTGTGTCCATAGACTGTTATTAAACCTGTGTCCGTAGACTGGTATTATACCTCTGTCCATAGACTGTTATTAAACCTGTGTCCGTAGACTGGTATTATACCTGTGTCCATGGACTGTTATTAAACCTGTGTCCATAGACTGTTATTATACCTGTGTCCATAGACTGTTATTATACCTGTGTCCATAGACTGTTATTATACCTGTGTCCATGGACTGTTATTAAACCTGTGTCCATAGACTGGTATTATACCTGTGTCCATAGACTGTTATTATACCTGTGTCCATAGACTGTTATTATACCTGTGTCCATAGACTGTTATTAAACCTGTGTCCGTAGACTGGTATTATACCTCTGTCCATAGACTGTTATTAAACCTGTGTCCGTAGACTGGTATTATACCTGTGTCCATGGACTGTTATTAAACCTGTGTCCATAGACTGTTATTATACCTGTGTCCATAGACTGTTATTATACCTGTGTCCATAGACTGTTATTATACCTGTGTCCATGGACTGTTATTAAACCTGTGTCCATAGACTGGTATTATACCTGTGTCCATAGACTGTTATTATACCTGTGTCCATAGACTGTTATTATACCTGTGTCCATGGACTGTTATTAAACCTGTGTCCATAGACTGGTATTATACCTGTGTCCATAGACTGTTATTATACCTGTGTCCATAGACTGTTATTATACCTGTGTCCATAGACTGTTATTAAACCTGTGTCCGTAGACTGGTATTATACCTCTGTCCATAGACTGTTATTATACCTGTGTCCATAGACTGTTATTAAACCTGTGTCCGTAGACTGGTATTATACCTCTGTCCATAGACTGTTATTAAACCTGTGTCCGTAGACTGGTATTATACCTGTGTCCATGGACTGTTATTAAACCTGTGTCCATAGACTGTTATTATACCTGTGTCCATAGACTGTTATTATACCTGTGTCCATAGACTGTTATTATACCTGTGTCCATGGACTGTTATTAAACCTGTGTCCATAGAATGGTATTATACCTGTGTCCATAGACTGTTATTATACCTGTGTCCATAGACTGTTATTATACCTGTGTCCATAGACTGTTATTATACCTGTGTCCATAGACTGTTATTATACCTGTGTCCATAGACTGGTATTATACCTGTGTCCACAGACACAGGTTTCATTTATGTCCATTTTCCTTTAACGTTGTTTTATCAATCCGTGTGTTTGAGTCAAAGCACAGTATTTGTGGTGTTGAAAAAATACCGTATTTGTGGTGTTGAAAAAATACCGTATTTATGCCAGTAACATTCCAGTAACATTCCAGTAACATTCCAACTGGGATTACTGGAAAAAGAAAAGGGAAAAGTTACCGGAATTCTTCAACCCATTTTCTTGACCCCGTCCTCAGTGAAACCCAAACCGTAAGTCTGTTGTATAATTATGATGTCAGAAGTGACAGTCTGGTCAATGGCTCTATCGACCGGGTCGCTGAAGGATACAGGGAGACGAAAGTCAAATGATACGCCCTGAACTCTGCCTGACCACACGCCCACAAGCACGTATTCCGCTGCCAACTGTAGAGGAGGAAAACGACTGATATCAATCTCAGGTCAATCAATGGGTGAACGGCGCAGCATCAGAACGCCACAGAGTGGTTCGGAATGCAAATGCGCGGCAGTCTGTGGGCGCCTGCAGATGATTGATTCTGAGTGTTCTGAGCGTTCCGGTTCCAGGGCGTTGGGCTCGGGCGGATTCTCCCGGTCGCTGGTAAATAGAACTGTGGTTGTCTGGCTGGCCCAGTCCATCGCAAAAGTGCGCTGAAGAGATGAACGAAGATTTCAAATTAATTTGATCCCCCCAGCGTTCTCACTGTGTAAATTAGTTTGATTTTAGTGCTTCTTTGATGACGGGAATAGGCCTCCATTTGGGATACGACCCATGCACTTGTGAATCCGGCGTGACAATCGGGCGAAAGGTTGACACAGAATAAGAAGGAAGAAGACGTCGTTTGTTGTTGGGAGTAGAGGAGTGTTCAGCGGCAACCATTTGTTGGGTCAGGATACACACACCACGCTTTATTGATGTGGATTCTATAGGCTGCCCACGTATCATCAACATATTTTAGAACTTTTGTGCGTCCCAAACGGCCCCCTCTCCTCCATTTTATGCCCCCGTGCTCTTGTCTGTAGTGCTGTATGTAGGAAATAGGGTGTCGTTTGGAACGCGCCTTGGACAGATCTACACCAGGATTGACTCTTATGTCCACAACATCGGTGGTTATACTGAAAGCAACCTAACAACACACACACGCTCGCACGTACGCACGCACGCACGCGAGCGAGCAAACGAGAGGCTGCAAGGTGTACTGTGAGTCCCTAGGCTAGAGGATGGATGAGTATTGATTTTGCAGGGGTAAGGGGGCCTTTGTCTGTGTTCTGAAACACGTCCAAAACACAGTTTGGAGTAATAGGATTTCCACTTCAACCGAATGCCTCGGAGGTCGTGTTCCTTTGTCTCCGGCTGTGATCCAGATCACCAAAATGGCACCCGTTCTCTGTCCTGGTCAAGATTACTGAACTAGACTGGGAGAAGAGCACAGTTTAGGACATGCTCGTTCACTCACTCTGTGTGGTGGAATAATTATCAGCAGGAGCAATGGCACGGACATGAGACTCGGACAGGCATCAAAAACCGGGAACTTAGGGATTTATCACGAATTGTAAGTGAGACAATAAGAAAAAAAAGGAATTCTGTTGATGGATGTGTTTACAGAACCAGGAAATGGAACACGTGTAACCTGTGGGCTCTGTTGTGCTACATCCGTGGATTTCTCTCGGCTAACTCAATTAACCTGTGCTTTACCCCATCTCTTACCACCACCATATTAGATACAAAGACTCAGGCAGTGGATTAGGGCCAGTGGTCGATGCTGGTTTCCTGTGCAACAGGGGAGTCACAGCCTGGAGGTGGAAGAAAAAGAACGAGGGGGGAGGGGGAGAAATGGAAAGGAGATGGTGGGATGGGGGGGGGGGTGGAGAACACTTGACCTGTAGATGACCCTAACACATACACCCACACACACACACACACACACAGGGTTATATAACTTCAATATACACGTGTAACCTGCAGATGACACTGAAACTCCATTGTACGTGTCCCAAGGGAAACTTTCCCCACGTTACCGCATCACATCCAACAAAATGCGTACGCTGGATTTATGACCCAGGGAATGTCGACTTTGACCGCCTTAATGTTGTCATCTCTCAGGATATCACGGCATACCTGCCACATCACTGCCATTACTTTAAAGATTCTAGTTCTTATTTTACTGAGAAGCAACAATCACCCCTGCTTTTTCTTTGTTTTCTTCTTTTGCTGGATGCATCCACTTGAATATGAAGATGTAATCTTGGGGCTGTCAAAGTTTTTTTATTTAAAATGCCCTTATCTTTACTATATTTTAACACACTTAGATCTCATTATTTGTTAACATGGTCTCAGCAGCCAAACTCACCGGTTCAGATAAAGATTAGACGCGTTGTCTGACTGTGACTAAACACACACGGTCACACCTCTGAATCTGATTGGTTCATCCCTGTGCCGTTTGTTAGCTGTTTAAACTCCCTAATTCAGATTCACACAGAGCCCAGGCGGCACCTCTTACTTCAAAAATCACCTCTTCCATATAGCACCTCCTTCTCCAGACAGCACCTCCTCCAGACAGCTAAACAGTGCAGTAGTTCCTTTTGCGGGTTCACTCCACACATCCACACACACACACACACACACACTACATGTTTTTGGAATAAAACTAAACTACTTTCCAAAAAACATAGAAGCATGTGTCTTATTCAGTAATTACAACACAATATTCCGATCATGGCTTCATTTCTCTGAAGCACAGCTGCTCTCTTTCTACCCCCCCCCCCCCCCCCCACTCGCTCTTCACCAATAAAAGACATCAAAATGATAAGGGAAGTGGGAGAATGGATAAAAGAAATGACATCCATCCAGTCCCAAAACTCATCCAGTCCCAAAACTCATTCCACTAAAGAGATCAACTCCCCACTCATCCCACCCCAGATCTCATCCAGAGGACATTTTAGACTACACTTCCTTTCTTTCCTACTGTTCACCGAATCAGAAGCATAAAGACATCTGGCGCAACATGTTTATTCACTCAAAATGATTTCCCAGAACACACACACACACACTCACACACACACTAGACTCCCTTGGTGATTTCGACTCTCAGGCTTTAAGTTAATTGAATCTCTGCTTAATCCGAAGCTTTTCCCTCTGAACTCCTCCTGATGTTTTCCTTCTTTTCCTCCTCTCGTTTGCTCCATCCATTCAACAGTCTCCAGACACTTTTGTGGAAATGTGTGTGTGCATGTGTTTGTGTGTGCGTGTTTCCCAGGGAGCATCACAGCGGGAGTCTGTGAGTTTAAGTAATGTTAAATATTTAGAGAACGTATTAATTCATATTTTACAGAGATGTCACTTATTCCCATGCTCAAACTTTTGGCTTTTATGGTGGGTTTAGAGTGTGTGTGGGTGGGTGGTGTGGGTTTAGAGTGTGTGTGGGTGGGCGGTGTGGGTTGCTGTGTGTGTGTGGGTTAGCGTATTTGTGAGTTAGCCGCCTGGCTCTGATGTGTGACGGCCAAGTCTTCCTGTGTCAGAACGGTTAAAGAAGATCCCGTTCATGAGTCGAGACGAGTGTGTTTACTTTCACATGTTGAAATATGCATGTGTCTTTTAACGCAGCGCAGCGGTGATGTTAATGTGTTCTGAGTCGTGCCGAACGCTCCACGAACACGCACATGAGCTGAAGGTGTGTGTTGTGTGTGTGTGTGTGTTACATCTCATCCTCCATCGACAGTCTCGTTTAGATTTGTGTCCGTGTTAAGTCAGTGCAAGTTCAGATTACGCTACAAACTATGATGTGTTCATGCAAAGTGTGTGTGTGTGTTAGTGTGTGTGTGTGTATTTGTGTGTGTTAGTGTGTGTGTGTGTGACTTAGTGTGTGTGTGGGTTTGTTGGTGTGTGTGTGTGTGTGTGTGTGTGTTAGTGTGTGTGTGTGTTAGTGTGTGTGTGTTAGTGTGTGTGTGTGTTAGTGTGTGTGTGTGTGTGTGTGTGTGTGTGTGTGTGTGTGTGTGTTAGTGTGTGTGTGTGTGTGTGTGTTTGTTGGTGTGTGCCCACGCATGCAGTATCTGTCAATCATGTGCCAATGACAAATGTCACCCTGGGCAATAGACTTTATGATTTGAGTATGAAGGATTATATCTAGGGTGTACACATGAATACACACACACACACACACTTGTCTTCAGTATTTTTGATTACTTTCTCAGGACCAAATTGTATTCCCATTTAAAATCCAATTTCCCATAACACTTAATCCTACAACCAAGCCTATCCACTAACACCTAACTCTTACCATTATGCCAAACCCTGACCATCCTTGGCCATGCTTATCTTCCAGATACCTTTCATTCCTATAATTAATGTATGGATACTTGCTTGCTTTTGCATCTAAACATTTGTCTCCTTCACTTCATGAGTATATAGTTTGCTTTCCCTTCCCTACACGATGTCTATTTCCTATGGACCAACGTCAAATACTCAAACGTTAGACTGTCAGATCATGCTGTTGCACACACACACACACACACACACACACACACAAATGAAATGCAAACAAGATGTGGGTGGCCTGCTTGGCCGGACAATAACTGTTGATAACAAAACAATTAAATTAGAATTTGCATGTTAATAAAATATAATTGATAAAGCAGGTGTAATAATACTACTACTAATAACATAGCAGTACACATTATTAACAGTAGTGATCATGAAATATTCATGATCATTATCCCAGTGTTAAGAGTCAGGGAGTAAAACAGAGGACTGAGGACACACCCCTGGGGGACCCCACTGTAAACAGTCAGTGAGTCAAACAGGGGACTGAGGACACACCCCTGGGGGACCCCAGTGTTATCAGTCAGGGAGTAAAGCGGAGGACTGAGGACACACCCCTGGGGGGCCCCAGTGTTATCAGTCAGGGAGTAAAGCGGAGGACTGAGGACACACCCCTGGGGGGCCCCAGTGTTATCAGTCAGGGAGTAAAGCGGAGGACTGAGGACACACCCCTGGGGGGCCCCAGTGTTATCAGTCAGGGAGTAAAGCGGAGGACTGAGGACACACCCCTGGGGGACCCCAGTGTTAACAGTCAGTGAGGAAGAGGTGTTGCCAATCTATAAAGCTTGAAGTCTGCCTGTTGGAAAGTGTGGTATCCAGTTGGACCGGGTGGTGTCTGGAACGAATGCCCTGAGCTCGGTGAAGAGTGTTGCTTCTACCTTGTAAGACTTCATCCCCCAGACCATAGGACTGTCAAACAAGAGCAAATCACTATCAGTGCCTATCAAATGTTTCGTTTGGCAATCTCCCTTCAGGATCTCCCTTCAGTATTCATGCTTTACCACACAAATACTGACGTCAGACACCTGCGCTCCAGTTCATTCCGTATGCTACCACTGCTCTCTGCCACTCTGATGCTATCGCTACCTGCTGTGTACGTACAGGAACTCAACAACCCACATTCCATGGTGTTATTATTATTGACAGCATCACTGTATATATATTGCTTGTTTTAATAACATCTTTTATTTTCTGTCATTTACTTACATTAGCATTTCCTTTGTGCGCGAAAGGCCCCGCGAGAAAGCGTTTAACTGTTGTTTGTGATTTCTTCCCCCGATGGCCTGTCATCCTTGCCACACGCTTCAGAAGTCTGAGTTGTTAAACACAAGCTTGAGTCTTTGTTTATTTTCTTCTGGCGTCCTTAAGGATTTGACAGTGTTGTATGTCTTATTTCTGTATGCAGACACGCAGCACAGAGTCATTGGTGTTGTACGTCTTATTTCTGTATGCAGACACGCAGCAGAGTCATTGGTGTTGTACGTCTTATTTCTGTATGCAGACACGCAGCAGAGTCATTGGTGTACTTTGTGGTGACATTGAATGTGCTGTGTGTTTGCCTTGTTCTGCGACTGATTCCCGGCACTTAGTTTACAACTTTCTTCCGTCTCCTCCATCTTGGTGACCGGCAACAGTTAAGTGGGATGAGTAGCGGGGGTTTGGAGGGAGTTGGATTAGTTGAGGAGGTTGACATAGTTGAAGGGAATTGAATGGGTTGAGGAGGTTGAAACTCCCCCTACTGGCATACTTACCTACTGTGTGTGTGTGTGTGTGTGTGTGCGTGTGTGTGTGTGTGTTTGTGTGTGTGTGTGTGTGTGTGTATGATAACTTAATCACTGCTCTCTTTTAATCCATAATTAAACAACTCTGAAAAGGGATGACAAAAAGAAAAGAGGGATGGATAGAAGGAAAAGAGAACTCCTGTCGTGGCCTGCTTGAAAGGCAAAAGTGAAAATCTGGGAGCTTCTGTTGCTCTGCGGTATTCCTGTTGAATAATTGAGACATGTTTGGGCACTGAGGCGAATCGCCCTTTCACTCCGTTCTACCCCCCTCCTCTAGCCCCCCTCCTTAAAAACATTGCATAGGTCCCACAGTGGGTGCCTTAGCCAAAACCAACGAGTCAACGACCCCCCCCCCCCCCCACACACACACACACACGCGCGCACACATGCCCACCACACACCCCTGAGGTCTTGCGTCGCCCTATGAAATATGAAAGAGACCCCTGAAGGCAAAGCAGTTCAAATATTAACACCATTGACAAGTCTTATATGTCTTGTCTTGTGAGTGTGTGTGTGTGTGCGTGAGTGTGAATGGGTGTGTGTTTGCATGCGTGCATTAGTATGCCTGTGTTTGTGTTTGCACATGTGCTTTCATGTCCGGGCGGTGTGTTTGAGCGTGCGCGCGCGTGTGTGTGTGTGTGTCATTTACGTTCACCTCCTCCTGATTGTCAGTCTCCACGTCAGCAGAAGAACATCACAGCTTTGTGGTACAAGGAAGCTAACAAGACAGGCTATCACATTAGGGCCCTGCCCAGTTAAGACAAGTAGAATAAACTGAGTTGTCAGGGAAGGCATGGAGATTGGACGACCTGGGCTGTCAGGGAAGACCTGGGGATTAGATGACCTGGGCTGTCAGGGAAGACCGGGAGATTAGATTACCTGGACTGTCAGGGAAGGCCTGGAGATTTGATGACCTGGGCTTTCAGGGCAGACCTGGGGATTAGATGACCTGGGCTGTCAGGGAAGACCTGGGGATTAGATGACCTGGACTGTCAGAGAAGGCCTGGAGATTAGATGACCTGGACTGTCAGGGAAGGCCTGGAGATTAGATGACCTGGGCTGTCAGGGAAGACCTGGGGATTAGATGACCTGGACTGTCAGAGAAGGCCTGGAGATTAGATGACCTGGACTGTCAGGGAAGGCCTGGAGATTAGATGACCTGGGCTGTCAGGGAAGGCCTGGAGATTAGATGACCTGGACTG
This sequence comes from Esox lucius, assembly GCF_011004845.1. Classification (NCBI taxonomy): domain Eukaryota; kingdom Metazoa; phylum Chordata; class Actinopteri; order Esociformes; family Esocidae; genus Esox; species Esox lucius. Next base: position 18,059,982 of record NC_047593.1, read on the forward strand.
TCAGGGAAGGCCTGGAGATTAGATGACCTGGGCTGTCAGGGAAGGCCTGGGGATTAGATGACCTGGGCTGTTAGTCCAGGAGATTAGATGACCTGGGCTGGTATTCCTGGAGATTAGATGACCTGGGCTGTTAGTCCTGGAGATTAGATTTCTAAAGACATTGTTTGACAATGAGAATGAAACTTGTTCAAAGTATGTAATTTCAAGCTAGTAACACTTTAAATTCTATGACCCAAGAAAAACATGATATGTGGCAAAAATATTATGGTTAAACTCTCACATAGTAATTGATTAAAGAACTTTGAGAGCGGTCTTTCTGATATGGGTATGATGAGAGTTGAAGTAGGGTTCTGATATCTTGTTGAATGGATTATAGTGGGAGGATTCTGATATGGTGTATATTGATAATGAAAGTAGGGTTCTGATATGGGTATATTGATAATGAAAGTAGGGTTCTGATATGGGTATATTGATAATGAAAGTAGGGTTCTGATATGGGGATATTGATAATGAAAGTAGGGTTCTGATATGGGTATATTGATAATGAAAGTAGGGTTCTGATATGGGTATATTGATAATGAAAGTAGGGTTCTGATATGGGGATATTGATAATGAAAGTAGGGTTCTGATATGGGGATATTGATAATGAAAGTAGGGTTCTGATATGGGTATATTGATAATGAAAGTAGGGTTCTGATATGGGTATATTGATAATGAAAGTAGGGTTCTGATATGGGTATATTGATAATGAAAGTAGGGTTCTGATATGGGTATATTGATAATGAAAGTAGGGTTCTGATATGGGGATATTGATAATGAAAGTAGGGTTCTGATATGGGGATATTGATAATGAAAGTAGGGTTCTGATATGGGTATATTGATAATGAAAGTAGGGTTCTGATATGGGGATATTGATAATGAAAGTAGGGTTCTGATATTGGGATATTGATAATGAAAGTAGGGTTCTGATATGGGGATATTGATAATGAAAGTAGGGTTCTGATATGGGGATATTGATAACATTGTTGGAATTCTGACGTTGAGTCCTATGATAATAGTGGGTTAAGGATTTTTGAAAGTAGAATTTGAATATGGGATCTTTTTTGCAGGGTTGGGGAGGGCCTTAAAAAAGTGTACATCTGTTTCCCAGAGCGATGTAAGAGTCCCCCGAGAGCCCCAGTCCGTATTTTCTCTGTCAGCTGTTTGGGGCGCATCATGCCACCATTCACTAACTTAAATGAGCATTTCCCTTTTTTTTGTTATGTTTATATTGTTCCTTACCCTTAAAGATATCCATGGGCTAATTTAAACTGTAATTAAGGTTCAGTACTCTTATACTCTAAAAGTGCCAATGTTTTGACCCCTAAAAGCCAAATATTTTACCCCAAATTGGAAATCAAGGCTAAAATACTGTGTTAACTTTTTATCTTTTTGTCATTCGGGGTTTCAAAATCTGAAATGTTTGTTTCTTCCATTTGCCACCCTTTTATACATTTTAAAGTATGAAGTCCTACCTACTCAGCTTAGCATCACTAATATATTAAATGCAATTCTTCCATATTAGCAAAAAACTATTCCAGATTTACTTTTGGCAGTTTGGTTATAATGGTTCAAATAGTTTGAGCGTTTAAAGAAATGGCTTTGAAGTTATACATCTTAGATGGTTTTGAAACTTCAGTGGACCCTATCCACCCGGGCTGAAAATCAAGATAAGTAATAGGTGTATGTAACTACAGTACATTTGGATTAATGTTACTTAAAAGCCGTTAGGCCATTACTTCCATGCATTTTTAGGTAGTGACAGTAGAAGTTAGAAATGAATTTATAAAGAATACTGAACCATGGATTACAGTTTATTGTTGACAATTAATTACTTCCAGGGTAAGGGACTAAAATCAAGTTGAATTTGTTTTTGAAAATCTCCTTTAATCACATTCATTTTGTCTATCTCCTACAACAACACACACAACGCTTACACACACACACACGCACACACGCATACACACACAAACACTCTGCCACGGTCCTGCTGTGTAAAACTGATTGGTTTTCGCATTTTGCTGTGCAGTTACAGTTTTCCATTTCAGCAGATGCATTTAGATGGCCCTCTAAGGCTGTGTGTGTGTGTGTGTGTGTGTGTGCGTGCGCGCGCGCATGTGTGCCTCGCGCTTGCCTGTTTCAGACGGTACCGAGAAGGCTGCTAGCTACAGATGTCTCCTGTCTGTCGTGCGCCTGATTCTGCTGACTCAGCCATAGTGTGTGCGTGCGTGCGTGCGTGTGCGTGTGTAATGACATGGTGATGTGGGTTGGTCGGCTGCTGTACGATAATGCTGGAACAGCTGTGAATTGCTTACATGCGTACCTTTCCAAAGGTCGTGATTTATATCAGCTAGAGTTTGTTGTCCTAACGGCCCGCCATTCCCTGTCAACCGCATTAATACCTGCGTCCCAAACCACACCCGGCTACTTTAACCGTGCACTACACGTGCAGTATAGACAACGGCGACTGGAATAGTGCGCCATTCAGGACGCACGCGTACAAGACACCGGCCACTTGGTCCGACACATTATTTTTCCAGCTTGAAAATGATTGGTTGGAAAGGGGAGAGAACCCTATGAGAGACTTAGATTGCTCAGCCCACGGGCCGCGGTACATATTCCCTGCCCTGACTCTGAAGCACGCCGTTCAGCACGACTGCTTGATGATGGCTCGGTTAGTTCCAACAGGTTTGTTACAGCCCGGGCAAAAAGACTAATGGACGCCAGAGGACTGGGATTGGAGAAAACTGTTTGAGACATTATTTCTCCATTCCATGGTAAAAAATTAAAATAATCCTCCTGCTTTTTATAAAATCTTCTTGGGCATTACGGCCTTCGTACGTTTTACAACCTTCCTCGTCCCAGGCAACTTACAGGAGCAATTAGGTTTAACTGTCTCGCTCAAATCGTTGTTTTAGTCCGATGTGTTCTGGTCCCTACTTCACTGTTTTACCTTTAGGACCACTGGGGCCTGCTCTGAGGGACACTAAATTTCATGGTTCCATTGGGTCTTTTATTTAGCCCCAGCACACTTGGAACCGGAACCTGTGGTGATATTTTAGACAAAATTGATACTTCATCAAGTACGGCTGGGTTGCAAACGACCAACTCAATGATTGGTCAAATGCAATGATCTCATAGTTTATTTGCGAAGGCAGAACTGACTATCCGCTACTAGAGACAGTATAGCAACACCAAAGTTTCATAATACTTACACTTTTTGAAATGAAAACCACAAATAGGTCTTTTGGAAATCAGTGTAAGCTCTGTTGGGCATCTGGGTTGACGTGTGCACACAATGGCAATTAGATACTTTTACAAAAAGGGATTCCTTATTGAGGAAAAGCTAGCCAGGATTGGAATCCAACACAGCGTGAAACAGTGCAGGTGGAAAAAAATAAATGTAAATGAGACTATAAAAAATTTTAAGACCACAGCAACAAAAGTGGTTCTGGTTGTAAAACCGGGCCAATGTTCACTTGTTTAGCCCTAATTAGTGTTTGTACATCTATTTTGTCTCACACCTGTCACTGCTGGATGCTAGATTCGCTTTTGAAGCCTTCTCTGCGCCGTGTTATTCCCGTACGGTAGATGCAATTAGTTAAGGCTTTCTGTTTTCCCAGGGAAGAGGAAATGCACCAGTGCAAACGATGATTATCTGAACGTCGCCAGGGAGTCAGATGCGACAGGATCAACAGAGCCAGTTCAATCAGCTGGTTGAAGAGTAGCTAGCCAGCAGCGAAAACCTTACGGTCTTCTTTGTACGTGACAGAAAAGGTTTGTGGCTTTATTCTAATAAGAATGTCACGATGAACACCAACTTGTTTTACTTTTGTCAACCCAGATCGGGTCACTTTCTCAGTGGAGAAAACTAAGCCGCCTACTCTGAGTGTGATATCTGAGTGTGATATCTGAGTGTGATATCGACCAAACTCCGTTGCCCAACAGCTGGTTAGGCTGTTCTCTTTCAAACGGGTGAGACCCAGAAAGAGAGACGGTTGTTTCGGCCAGTGATTGAATTGTGTAGGTTTTGCTGTAGATCTCATCACTGAGATCTACACCTTTACAACCTCTGACTGCTTCACCGTTGTTGGAGTCAACGTGGATAACAATATCTCCAAACTAGCCGGTTACAGACTTCCCCAGCACCATCCTCAGATTGGCGTCAGTGTCGGAAGCCTCGCCCCCTGGTAAACGACGCAAGAGCGCCGACTGACTCTTCAGTCGGATGTCGTGTACTACGGTTTTCAGTTTTGCAGGGCAGCTGGTAGAAATGAAAGTGCCTGCTGCTCAAATCCCATAAGAGACGACTCTTGCTTTGATTCCGACTCATTATCTAATAGGGAAAACCGGTTGAAAGTCCCTGTTGGCTCGAAGACCGACCCAGGTTTAGCAGATCGAGAGCATTTCTTCCAGGTGACCATGAGATAGCTGTCTGGCTGAAGGGACAGTGGTGTGTGTGTGGGGGGGGCAACTGGTGGTATAGAAAGTTTTTTCCTTTTCTGCACTAAGATAACCCTTGCCTGATAATTGCAAGCTTCTCAACGAAAACACGCATCAGAAGGTTTGATTAAACATGGTCAAATCAAGGTCCCCTATTCTTAATTCCCACTTGGGTCAGTGGGAGACAGGGAGTGCATAATTACAAAGCAGAGGTGGCACTGGGCTGTGTCCCAGGATTTGGACCGCAGGGGTCAAAATAATTTCGTCACGGGCAGACAGTGTTTTCCCTCTTCCCTTGTCCTTCACTGGCCAAGATCACTGGTTAATTCTGAACTCGCTCTCCATGGTTATTTTGTTCTACATTTCGGTCTTCATTAAGAAGTCCCATCAAATTCTAGAACACCGCAGAGTTCTTCAACTTTGCACCTCTTTCACGTCTGTTTGAATGCGAAAAAGGGCCTCATCGCCACTTTTTTTTGTTTTTTTAAACAACAACAAGTCGACGAGTGAACAAACGCCCAAGCAAGAACAGCAAGAATGCAAATGCCTTTTATTTGGGCCCAGGGGTATATCACACTGGTGTGCAATCTACACGCTGTGTAAGCAATGTACTTAATTGTTATAGGAGTCCATGACCCCACCCCCGCCCCCCTTCACCCCCCCCCGCGCGCATTCCTGTGGGCACCGTCCGGCTTACTTCCGGCATGCACGCGCAGTGTGTGCCGTTTACAGCGATGGAAGAGTCCCCCCTCGGGCGCCCCAGTCCACGTTGCAGCATTTGCGTTTCACGAGACGAGGCTGCATCCTTCCGCCGGTCTGCCAAGTGCTCCTTCCACGGTTACCCTTTTCGCCTTTTGGTGAAGGGCAGAGGGCACCATGGTTTGGATTGACGGAGAACATGGGTATCGTTGACATTTCCGGGTGCTCCGATGCAGAGTAACTGTTACACAGTTGTAACACAGTTGTAACACAGTTGTAACACAGTTGTAACACAGTTGTAACGCAGTTGTCCCGAAAGCTGCTCTGTACTGCCACATGCTGAATTAGTGACCAGCTTCAAAAGTGCAACGACATGGACACGAAAGGACAACGACATGGACTCGAAAGGACAACGACATGGACTCAAAAGCGGGAGACATTGTGTCCAGCATGTTCTCTGCTTTAGCTGTATAAACAACTGAACACTTCCACACTTTCCCTTCAAGCCATTGGGGGCAGTGGATACTGATATCTTATTAGCAAATAATGGTGTGTTTGTCTAGCCCGGAGCTTGTACCTCGCCATCATTTTCCTTCCACCGTCTCTCTCTCTCCAAATCATTGCTTTATTTCTCTCAAGGCCAGCCTCTCTTTCTACCTCTTTTTCACTGTCTGACTCTCTTCCCACCCCTTCATCTCTCTATCTCTTTCTCACTCTTCCTCTACTATCTTTAAGTTCACTCTCTTTACCTCTCTTTCTCTCTCTCTGCCACCTTCACTCTCTGTCTCTCTTTATCTCAGTTTTTCTGTCCTGGTATAAAACGTCTCGGAAGAGACAGTTTTCCCGATTTGTAGACGAATGTCCACTGGAGGCATAGACGGACATGAAAGATGTAATGGAGTAGGAGAACAACAGTGAACGGCATTAAACCTGGACAGAGGGGCAGGCGGGAAACCAGGCCTCGTGAAACACACACAGACCCACACAGCCTGCGGAGCGGGAAGGTAATCAGGGGTTCAGTGACTTGGCCCACCACGGACAACGTTGCCCTTCTGCTTGGCATAAATAATGGAGGACCATACTGTGCCATCAAATAACACACACACACACACACACACACACAGAGGACACCCAGCTGGAAGAGACAGAGGAACATACAGAGAACACCAAAATGCCAGAGCTGAATTATTCACGTGGCATCGTGGTCCTGTGAGATGATTGAATCCCAATCAGTGAGTGAGGAGGGGGGGGTTGGGGGGGGGGTAGGAGAGGAGTGGCGGTGAGGAGAGCAGCGAGTGGGGAGGAGTAATGGTGGAGAAGAAGGGAGAGGAATGGAGGGTGGAGGGATGATGGGGTGGAGGGATGATGGTTAGAAGGACAAAGGTTGGATAGATGGTGAGGTAGAATGAATAGAGGGGCAATAGATGGAGTGCAACTATTCGTGCAGAGGGATAGTTCCCTGTCCAGTGGTCTACATAGGGCCATGGTCAGAGGTAGAGCACTGTGAAGAGGACGGGTGTCATTGGGGATGTAGCCAGAAATAGTGAGAGAACCAGAGGGACTGAGTGGCGGTGGCGTGTCAAGCCCAGGAGCAGAAGCTTGACCCTGGGTCTCTCCAATCCCTTCCTCCCCATATAGATTTTAGTACATTAGCATATTTGTAGGCTCTGTCTGGTTTCTGGTGTCACACACACACAGACACACACAGAGTTGTCGGTGTATTCCATGCCAAAGGTCCCTTGACGGAACAAATGATAGCCAAGCCCCTTCCTCTGCCAATTACTGGCTAATCCGAGAAGGACTTAGTCCTAGTTCAAACAGTTCTCTATCACAGCCATCACTGTGCTCGAGTAGAAAGCCCTCCGATCCCATTAAATGTGCCTCTGCTGACTTGTAACAGTGGTGAGACAGCCTCTACTGCTATTCCACTGTCGCTATGCATATTAATATATGTTTTATTAACTGCAAGCACACAAGGGTTACGTCGCTTGGATTCACAGGTTGTGCAGAGAAACCTTGGAGTCAGGCCGCTTCACACTCACCAAATTAAGTGAAGATGAAAAGTGTGTGGCCGATATAACAGTCAAGGAGTACTTTTTATTTATGATTGACGTCTGGTAATTCACAGAATTGCCTATCCAATCATTTCAATTATTGCCGGATGTTTTAAAGTGTAAATATGCATTCCGGTAACTGAGACTGATTGGTAAACCTTTTAAATGTAATAGGCTTTGTGGTTCAAATTTAAGTTATCTTGATAATTTGTGAAATTTGTTCTGTAGCACAGACGTGGCAGTTTGTATTCAAAACACCCCACCCATTAGGGCATTGCCCAATTTATGAATCACGTGGCTTTTACAGCACAAATTCATATTAATATTGGTATTGCCTAGATGGCGCCAAAGAGAAAGCAGTGAAGTCACTCAGTCATCATGGCAATCCAACAGGCTTAGAAAAATATCTGTGACACATCTGCTTGAAACAAAAAAGCAACATCCAGCATCAAATAACCTGGGACAGCAGCATGCAATACTAGGATTGGAAAACTTGGAACAATACTCCTTACTCGAGTGGTAGAAAGCATGGATGTACCCTTCTGGAATGCTATGCAAAGCTAAGTTATCTTTTAGCAATTAGCTAATTATTTGCAAAGCCATTAGGCAAAGATAGACTGCGAAGGAAGATTATTTAGGAAGCGGATTGACTGTCAAGTTTAACTTTTGAGCTGTTGGCATGAAGAAAAAATGAGGATTGTTTTAGGGAGTGTGGAATTTGTACAGTACAGTTAATGAAAGACCACTTAAAAAAAGGGCAAACTGGATTATATTCTCGTCTTAATGCAAGGTAAGAATCCATTAAAATGTTTTCTTACTTTTGAGACGTTATAGCGCTCCTGTAGCTTTTTGGTCAGTTACTTGCTTGGGTCCTACTGCAGTCATACACAACTACAAATGATGTGTATCTCGTTTGACCACCCATTTAGTAATATGCGGTCCGTGGAAGTAGGCCTATCTGAAAAATGACAAGTAGTGAGTTGTGAAATATGTAATCGTACTGTAGTTCTTTAGCTAAACTAACCAGCTTTCTCATGTCTGGTGTCGCGGGCTTCACTCACTAGTTAATTACAGTAAACTAGTTATACTGATACTTAGGCAGTTGTCACCGACCACGTTATTGTCTTCGATATCTGGTTGCTTTTGCTGCTGGGATTTTAGTTGACAAAATGTCTCTTATTTTTCTGAACTGTGTGAAGCAGAATCCCTAGTTGGCAACATTAGTTATTGTTGTTTTAGCTCTCTATTTTTTGTTTCTGTCAACCTGTGGAGTCCATATAGTTCATGGTTTTCTCTGTACGGTTTTATAGATGGCGTTGTAGCTTTGCGGTGGATATTCCATTGATGACGCTTACGGCGTAGTTATGTCGTGAGCTAATCTCGGTTGCATCTTGTATGCAAACTGACAAATATCCTCTTATAATGCATTGGTCACTATCTCCGACCACAGGGCTGGGCAACCTCGGTATGGACAAGTTGTAGCTAATCTACTTCAAAACGCACTTGTAAACACATTGACTATGACAAAGTCTCTGTTTATGGATAACCGATGGATTTCATTGTCCTGGCATAAAGGCCCAATTTTGCTAGGTCAGGTGACTTACATGACAGTAGGTCCTATAGGCCTAGGAGTTAACATAACGTAGCTTGCATAGTTACAGTCGCATTGCCACGCCAGAAAGCAGATTGCTAATTACTTTGATTTAATTTGAAATGTCTAGCCAGCGTATTGTGTGTGTGTGTGTTGTGTGTGTTGGGTCGCAAAGGGGTGGAAGATAGTCTGTTAGCGTTGTGATGCTGCTGTCCCATCTGTGGCTGAACAATGAGACAGCAGGCTGGTACACAAGGTCTCCCCCTCACCTCACCTCACCTCGCCCCCTTCTCCCCTCATTCCTCCCTCCCTCCAATTATCTTCCTCCCTCTGTCCCCCTCTCTCTATCTAGAGAGAGGAGGAGGGTTGGACTGGTCGACTCGAAAAAAGGAGAGGTGAAAGGGATGGCCCGAAACCAAAGGGAACAGAAGAATGCCTTCCGGTTAACACAGCGCCGCGTGAGTGTGTGAGACCTCATGTGTTTCGGTGAATGAGCACAATGAATCTGAGCGATTCCGTGGTCAGCGCCGCACATCCACTGACACGTGAAATGTTTCATCCCAACAGACGTACAGTGTCTGTCATATAGGTTCCCTGCTATCTAATCCAGTGCAATGGGTGGAGGGAGGTGGGGAGAGGTGGAGAAATGGATGGAGGAAAGGAGGGAGGGGTGGATGGCGAAGTGAAGGGATGAGAGCTGGTTGAGTGGTATAGGATGAGAGAGGGTTGAGGTGTATAGAGTGATAGGAGAGATGGAAGGGTGGGCAGATGCAGTGAGGGAGGGCCGGAGGGATGAGGGAGAGGGTCTGGAGGGATGAGGGAGGGGGGCTGGAGGGATGAGGGAGGGGGGCTGGAGGGATGAGGGAGGGGGGCTGGAGGGATGAGGGAGGGGGGCTGGAGGGATGGAGTACTAGAGGGAGGTGTGGAGAGATGGGATGAAGGGATGGAATTACTGCTTGCTGTTTTAATTATTCAGAATTGCTGACAAGGAACTATCTCTCTGGGAGGGGGAGCCGAAAGGGAAGCAAGGCAGGAGGAAAGGATGGAAGAGCCCAGGGATGGAAGAAAGAGGGGAAACCAATGGATGAAGAAAAAAGAGACGAGGCGTGACCGAAGGAAGGTACGATGGAAAGTAAATGAGAGAACCCGAGGGCGTGAGATCGGCCGCATGCTGGTGTTTGTGACGGGGGGCGATCTAGACGTCACCTTCAGCGGGTTAAAGGTCACCCACACCGACGTCCATCGCCGATGTCTCGCTCCCTGCATCTGGACTGGCTGTCGCGCAATTTAACGTTTCATTCGGCCCCTTTGGCTAGTCTACTTCGTCAAGACGGCAATGACGCGCATTTGGTTTCCTGTTTCCATTTCACGGGCCCAGTTTTGCGCTAGTACTTCTTCCAGATTTTGCATATTGGATAGGATTAAATGCACAATTATTTGATGTTTCTGTTCCTTCTTTTTCTGGGAGTGCTAACTCAAAGGACGAAGGAGCTCTCCACACAGTAGACAGTAGTTGCAGTAACACTAACTCTCCAACCCTGGGGATCACAAACCTCTCCTCCGAGACTCCCATTCGTTCCACGTATGATCTCTTTCAGAGTTAGCTCACCGAATAGGTGAGGCAGTTGAGCTCGTTCAAGGTTTCAACCAAATTGGGAAACGTCTGGGAGGTCCCTGAGGAAATGTTTGAAAAGTGTACGGTGTTTAGTATATTATATAAAGGCATAGCCGTAATGATGTCAGTTGTCACCTACATAAACCACACCCACCTTCATTTTTCCTGTCTGAATATACAAACTACAACCCCAAAGAATAAATCAACCCAAACGCCACTTTGTTTTTACTGAATGAGATGCTTTCTGTTCATTTCTCCCCCCTCATTCTTGACATCAGAGTGATTCTGGGGGGTTGAGTGTAGCATTCAGCAGTATGATCTAAAGACCCTCTCAATTTGATCACTGCAGGGAATGCAAACTTGTAGTGGTTTATAGGATTAAAAAGGCGTCTTAACGTTGTGATTTCCACTTTTTTGAATTGATTTAATCTAAGAAAAAATACCAACCACACCGAAAATAGTCCATAAATTATATTACACTCAAATTCCATTTCCTGTGGCTGCAGGTTGTTTTTTCCTGCTGTGAGAAACTGATCAAATTAAGATAGGGCATCTGTATATTTGGCATGTCAGCTTTCACTTTTATTCACATTTATTCTCTCGTTTACTTTTTTTTTACCACTTCAATATAAAGCATAATGGTATTTCAGGGGTGATTTTTGTATTTTTTACATTGCAGTCTAGAATGTAAAGTCGCCACACAGACCAACACAGCCAGATAGCTAACCATCATTATAAATGTACAGAATCAGGTGGTCATTTCCACTCCACTATGACAAAATTAGCAGAACGACGGCCCTGTTACATCTCACTCAATTGGTGCCGTGGGAGCCAACTAAGCGAAATGTAACAGGGCACACATTCTGCAAAGATTCTCATGAAGCACTCCTCTGATTTAAATACAATTTCCCATTTCCCAAAGCAGAGTATGTTACAGGGTCGAAGACATTCTTTAGTTTCCCCCCCCAAAGAGTTTCCAAATCACGCAGCTTAGAAGCCACTGTCTCCTGGTGCAGCTGTTTCCCTTGTGGCAGCAATTGGAATCCCGGTTGCAGCATGCCAACAATGCCAGAAGGTCTCACATCGAATGGTTATAAATATCCGGGGAGGGTGGGGTGGGCGCCGCCTCTGTCGCCTTGCCTCGACGCAATCTAGCGACTCCTTGTGGTTTGCCGTGCTACTGCAAGCTTTATCCTGGCTGTTAGCCAGTCAGTACGTTCAGGTCCAGGTGGATAGGTGCTAACGGGGACTGGCTGGTTGGGTGGGAAAGTGTAATATAAAGAAGAAGCAGTGATTTGCTTTGAAGGACACTATTTACCAATGCAAAGAATCTATATTACCAACCAGATGAAGATTCACAAAGGCCAAAAAGAAATTAACGTAAATATCTAAATGTAAATGCAGATCTTTTATTTAAATTAAGCTACACTATGGAAGTGATGGATCTACATTTATGGTTCTGTTCATCACTGTTCTACTCCTTTCTGCAACAAACCTGAAGCCTGGGCCCTCAGGGTCTCCAAAAGCACACTTCTGTATTTTTTTTAGAAGTCATCAGGTATTTCAGGAGATTTCCACTGGATATATGGGATCTGAGCATAGCATGTTCACCTTTCACACCAGGGATCAGAACTTGTAGAGGGGCAGAGGGCTGGAAAGCCTGCCGTTCTCCGTGGATGTATGAAAACTGACTTTGTTAAGTTGACTGTTTGGGTGGAATAGGTCCGTGGCAGTCTTTTCCCATGCCATCACTGTAATACATGTTCATGTTCATTTCATCTCTCCACAATACCGTCTCCAGAACTCCGCAGGCTGTTCCAGGTACTTTTTAGCAAACTGTAACCTGGACATCCTATTTCTGTGGCCGACTAGGGATTTGGACCTTGTAGGTTAGGCTCTTCAGTTCTCCTGGTGAGTTCTTCTATTAATGGCTGGCACATCCACCTCCTGGAGAACGGTCTGAAATCGGTCAGAAAAACATTTTATTTATTTGTTAGTGCATTATTAGGGTAAGGATTCTTTGTTCATCCACTGTGAAGGTCTTCCTCAATGTACAAGGCCGTTTGTGACAGCTGTTTAGGAAATGTTGTCAATTCTAAATGGCAAATGTGTGTAGTAATACTCGATAAAAGCTAGGAATACAGATCTGTAAATGTCATAGTAACTGTATGATGTTAAAACAAACAAGAACAAACGCTTCACCATTCTTGGAGGGAACCGCATGTAACAGGCAATTGTAACAGGCAATTGTAACAGGCAATTGTAACAGGCAATTGTAACAGGCAATTGTAACAGGCAATTGTAACAGGCAATTGTAACAGGCAATTGTAACAGGCCGAACTGGGCCCTGTTTTGTATGATTTAGAATAGCAGCGTTCCTTGAAGTTAGTGAGTGTGTGTGTGTGTGTGTGTGTGTGTCTGTGTCTGTGTGTCTTTCTGTGCTACAGTGAATATAGGATCTGACAGCAGATAGTGTTTTCCATCTTGAGACAGAACCAAGAGGCGGTGCTTTTCAATATTTTATTCGAAATACTAAAACGTGGTTACCGGACATCATAATTGATCACGTCACTCCGTGTGTACATGTGCGTGCTTCGCAGTGTGCAGTATGTGCATGTTACAGATGGGGATGTAAAAAGTTGACAGTTAAGTTTAGGGATTCAGTCCGAGTGGTTAAGTGAAGGGTATGAGACGGGCTAGGTTTAGGTGTACATTCTGAATAGTAAATTAAGATTGAATGTTTTGGATGGGGATCGGTTTGGGCATTCATTCCAACTTTTTAAGGGTTTGAGAAAGGCAATTCCAAACTGGAAAAACACAATTTCTCGCACTTGGATTGAATGCCAGCAACGCACCAGATTCACATCTTTATAAACCTTTGACTTAAACACAGCCAGAATTAACACTCGACCTCAGATGCGTACATTTGTTTTTAATTAGGAAGCATTCAGCTCTGACACTGCAAGTACAATGTAACAGATTCCATTTCTTGCATCGCTGCTAATCCTTTTTTTTTTTCCTCCATCCAAAACGTTATTCCGTCCTCAAACTCTTCCCAGCCCAACCTCCCTGACTGGAGCGCAGCCAGAGGATCACATCAGTGACCACGACCTTGTCAACCCTGTCCGTGGCAGGATGTCATTAGCTGACCAAGCCAAGCTGAACTCTGACACCTCGATGTCCACAGATCAACCCGCCTTTCCTGGAAATTCATTGTTAGATATTTTTTCCTGTTTTTTGCCATGCTACTGTGGTGTCCTGTGATAGTCTTGAACATGTCGGTCTGGCCAGTATTCGAAATTGCGGGGATCTGATGCTATGGTGTTAATACGTCGAAGATCCAAATGTTTAGGCCGTACCGCACTGCTACGTACGCAAACGTGCTGCTACTCCAAAGGGGTCTCCCCCTGCCTTGGACAGATCACTGCCCATCACATTGCCAATATGCATCAGGTGTGTATCAGGTTATTTGGGGCCGGGAATTTACGACTGTCTGTTTTAGTAGGCTAGAATCAACATAGAGTCACTCTGATGTCCTCTTAACCAATTATTTGTTTTGCGGTGGGTGATTTCAACTATAGAAAAGCTTCATGAGGAGTTGGACTGAAAGTTGAGATGAACATAAATGTTGCAGCGGTTGAAGGCGCCTGTTGACACCCTGGGAACAAACTTGCCGTGATCTCTCTACTAGTTCAGTAGTCTGACGTGATCTCTGTACTAGTTCAGTAGTCTGGCGTGATCTCTGTACTAGTTCAGTAGTCTGGTGTGATCTCTGTACTAGTTCAGTAGTCTGGCGTGATATCTGTACTAGTTCAGTAGTCTGGCGTGATCTCTGTACTAGTTCAGTAGTCTGGCGTGATCTCTGTACTAGTTCAGTAGTCTGGTGTGATCTCTGTACTAGTTCAGTAGTCTGGCATGATATCTGTACTAGTTCAGTAGTCTGGCCTGATCTCTGTACTAGTTCAGTAGTCTGGCGTGATCTCTGTACAAGTTCAGTAGTAGTTCTGTCGACATCAGAAAATGTCATGGTTGGGACGGATTCATCAGGACACATCGTTTCTGTCCCAGGGCACAAAGCTACGATTCCAGTCATGAAGTCGATACGAACAACCCAACATTAACTCCAAGAACACGAGGCTAGCCCCCCAGCGCTAAAACTAACACCAGTGCCAATCTCAACTGTTATGGTAAACCTGATGCTTTTAAGCCAAAAATAGCCCATCAGTACCCTGTTTTTTGTTTTACCGCAGTTGTAATAGTACAACTCTTTCACACACCCTGGGCAACAAAACAAGACAAGAAAAGAGCCACAGACACTTAAGGAAATAAGCTGAGAGTTTATTCACACTCATTGAACTAGAACACACCCTTGTTCTTTTGCTGGTGTTTGTTTGCGTGCGGACTAGTTCAGAAGTGTGTGCGCTGTTTCCGTGATGGATGTGGGTGGGCAACGGCGGTATCTCCATGCGGGTCACGCTGGCATTCTGTTTAGCGGTCTGTCAGACATTTAGGGTCAGGCCCTCGGGGAGCAGGGGGGAGAGCGGGGAAGCAGGGGGGAGAGAGAGAGGGGGAGGAGGATGGGAGACGGACGGCGTGAGACGAGGGAGTCTTCGGGGACGCCAGTGAACTCTACAGCCACGGTGTGTGAGAGGACTTACAAAGATGAGAGTGAGCGAGAGGGGGACGTGATGGAGAGAGAGGCGAGGGGTCGGGAGGATGGAAGGCGAAAGGGAGCGAGTTGGGGCAGCAACAGCGAAGAAATGGCCCGGTAGAGCAACACCGAGGGCTGTTCTGGAGATGAGTGTACACTACATAGGAACCAGAGGTCACAACTAGTTTGTCTTGAATGTTTGCCAGCCAGACAAGAATGTTGACAAGAATCCAACGAGAAGATGCCTTCCTGTCAAGTTTATTCATATCAGACTGCGGTTAATTTCATTGGAGCTTGAACTTGGTTTCTGAGAGGATAGAGGAGGAGTAGGATTGAGAAGGAGTAGGATAGAGAAGGAGTAGGATAGAGGAGGAGTATGAAGATGGACCGGGATTGGGGAGTGGGATGAGGGAGCGGGGATGAGGAAGAAGAGGTTGAATAACAAGAAAAAAAACTTAGAGGTAATTTTTGATCTGGAGTGGACTAGTTTATTGAATTGGAACGTGTAAAAGGAGGGGGAGGAGAAGATAAGGGGAGGTGATGGGGGGAGGTGATGGGGGGAGGTGAGCTACTTAGCATTATAAAAGCAACGTTGTGATGCAGAGCCGCTCTCTCTGTGCGTGAGCATGAGAAATGGATATTGAAAAACAATACATAAATATTGTCCCCTGTCAGCAAGATTAGAAAAGCAATATCCAAACTCAGCAGGGTTAGGGAAAGAACAGATTTCTAAATGGTAACTGCTAGCTGCCAAGATGGACAGGGTGTGTTTGAGCCAGAGACTAACGTCCTGAGAGACTTAGGAATTATTGGCGTTAGGGGAGAGAGGGATGGACGTCCTGAGAGATTTAGGGATTATTGGAAAGAGAATGAGAGAAAGACAGGAGGGATCGGGGGAAAGGAGGGGAGAGAGCAACAGACATAGAGAGGGAGAAAGAGGCTGAAGTAAAGTGGGAAAGAGACATGAAGAGGGAGAGCAAAAGAGACAGAAAATAAATGGTTGAGAATAAGGGGTAATGACCAATTTCACCCATAGACGTTGGACTAAGAAATACTTTTATCACTACTTCAATCTGGGGCTGCACAATTAATGGAAATATAATCGATATTGCGATATTAACATATCCAAATCCCCAACTCATGCGATTTTCAGCTCCAAAAAATGTGAATGAGATGCCCTGCCACGCGAGGCAACGGGCGTGCATTGTACATACGTAATTGCTTTTCTTGCGGGTGCTGTAGGTATCTTTGTAGGTTACTTCAAGACCTGGACAAATTTGGTTTAAATACATGATGGTTTTTCCGTGTTATTTTGAGTTAACACTGCAACTGCTAGCAAAGACGTCTGCTTCGAGTTAGCGAGTGGCACCAAGATATTGTCCCGCATACCCAAACAGCATGGTTATTAAATGTTTTGGCTTCAGTGTTGGTGCCTACAAATTTAATATGCGAGAAGATTTACCTCAGGGGTTGCGTAACCATCTATGGCAATGGAAAAAACACAGCAAACGCTGCCACTGCATTAAATGAGCAGTTAAACGAACAGGTCAATACAGGCTGCACCTTCAAATTGGTACTAAGTGTAAAATGGAAAACACTGAACTTTAACTCTATCTTTATTCAGTTTAATAGCACATTATGTAGGCTATGATATCTATTTCTAAGCGAGATTACACAACCTTGTTTAGGTAAATCACAAATCATAACCGTAATTGCAATACCTGTCAAATAAACCCCAATTCAATATTTTATCCAAATCGTGCTGCCCTACATAAATCATAGACGTTTGAATAAGAAACACATATCACAGCTTCACCTGTAGAGGTTTGAATAAGAAACACATATCACAGCTTCACCCCTAGAGGTTTGAATAAGAAACACATATCACAGCTTCACCTGTAGAGGTTTGAATAAGAAACACATATCACAGCTTCACCTGTAGAGGTTTGAATAAGAAACACATATCACAGCTTCACCTGTAGAGGTTTGAATAAGAAACACATATCACAGCTTCACCTGTAGAGGTTTGAATAAGAAACACATATCACAGCTTCACCTGTAGAGGTTTGAATAAGAAACACATATCACAGCTTCACCTGTAGAGGTTTGAATAAGAGACACTGATCACTAGTTCACACACAGAGCATAAGGAATAGCATCAGGGAAAGAGATACTTAGAGATGGGTGGTGCCAGGTAGAGATGGGTGGTGCCAGGTAGAGATGGGTGGTGCCAGATAGAGATGGGCGGTGCCAGGTGGAGATGGGCGGTGCCAGGTAGAGATGGGCGGTGCCAGCTAGAGATGCAAAGTGAGAACAGAGAGAAACAGTCACTCACTGTGAGAGAGACTCCCAAACGCAATACACCAGTGGAAAATTACAGTTCCATTTCTGGTTCCTCTTAAACCAAATTGATCCCTGTGTTGCAGTTGTGAACACGCAGCTCTTAATCACACACACACACACACACACTGTCTCTGTCAAACACACAGAGCCACACACACACACACACACACACACGCACACCGTCAGATATGAGAGAAACAAATGGAAATTCATATTGAATTAATATCTAGCCGCGTAGTTTTTCTCACTGACATTTCCTTTTAATCACTAAATTAGCATAGCCAGTTCAGACAGGAAACCTGAGTGGTCATTGGTCAGCAACGTATCAGCTGACGCCTGGGTTCCCTCCAATCACAATGTCAGATATCATGCGGACTTTTTAATTTCTAGGTTACACACTCTGTGCAGTTCTCGAAACCACCCACCACCCCTGCCTCCACCTGATTGGTCCTGTGTTTCCTTTGCTGAAGGTTGGGGGGGGGTACTGTGTACATTGCTCATTGCCTATGGGGATTCCTATTCATAATATTATTAATAGTATTTTATACACGATCATGTGATGGCAGTGAGTTACCCAAGAGGAGCAGAACCTAACGCCGAGACCCATAGAAATGTATTGTTGTTTGTGTTCCAATAAGTGGTTAAACTTTCTGTCTGAATTAGCGACTGGTTTACGGGTTGATATTAACACAGCCGTGTTCCAAATGGATAGTCTGAAAGTCTGCACTTCAATTGTATCTCTGTGATTTCATTTGAAATCTGTTGCAGTGTCGTACAGAGACAAAATTATGAAATTTGTGTCAGTGTCCAAATATATATAACTGCAGCCCAATCCTGTTCCTGGAGATCTACTGAGATCTTGTAGGTTCTCTCCAACTCTGATTTTGCCCACCTGATTCTAATAATTAGCTGGATGAAAAGCTTAATCAGGTTAGTCACAAAATGGTGTTGGAAAGAGAATCTATGGGACAGTAAATCTCCAAAGAGTGCAGAGCCTTATAATGTTTTAATAACAACACAATCCAAAATCCAGAAACACAAGGCAAGCAAAAGATTGGTACACAAGGTCAGACTAGGCAGAAGCAAAGGTACTAAAGGACTAAGGCAGATTCGTGGTCAAAACTCTAATTGGAAGGCAATGGTCCGGTACACTGGTAAACCCAAGAATTGACAAGAAAAGAGGGCTCAGCAGAGTGGCACATTAACACAATACCTCAGAAGGAAGCCACAAACAGGACTGAACTATATAGGAACTGATAGGGAGCAGGTGAAGAGAAACACAAGGGAAACTCATTAGGACTTACACAGGTAAAAGGGCGACGTTCAAAACAACACAGACATTGCTACCAAAACGAAAGCAGCAACACAAGACCAGACATAGGCAAACCCAGCCCTCACACGTGGATGTGTGCTTACAGTTGCCTGCAGACCGTCACAAATACAGTGACACTGCGATAAATTCTTTTATTAAGGAAATATAATTTGTCGTATTTTGACTTCTCCTTCTCCACGCCAACTCACATCTAATGTTCTCCTTTATCTGCTCCGTTCTCTTTCTCACTCTTTCTCTCCTCTATCTTTTTCTGACATTCTCTCTGACACACTCTTTCTCACCCTAACCCTCTCCTTACTTTCTCTCTTGCTCTACCTCTCTTTCTCATTCTCTATTTCTGTCTCTGTCTCTCTCTGTTGTCATTCCGATCTTAGTCTCTCTGTTGAATGTTAAACACTGAATGAGTTTAAAGTTTGTTCCTCAAACTTGACTGGAGTAGTTCATACAGTGACTTGACTCTCTCTCCACTGAGATGTCAGATATAAACACAAGTGCGTGAGCACACACAGACACACACACAGAAACACACAGACACACTCACAGACAGGACACACATTAATCACCAGATCCGGTTAATGCCTTTTAGGGGCCCTAAGCGGAATTTGATTTGGGGGGCCCCTCTCTCATGCGCTAAAAGCTACATTATAAACGTTTATGTAATGACCACAAATGTTTGAGCGAACATGCAATGTACAAATATGCATGTAAATCATAAACGTTCTACAGAGGAGCTTGGTCGAGACATGATTATTTATTGAATAATTACTTTCATATCAGCATGTATTTCTTTGCTTTGCAGCAGAACAATTCCAAAAACTCTAAATAATTACGGCTCCTGAATGGCATCCTGTGTGTCCATCCTGCCCTTCAACTGGGGGACTTCAGAGGGCCCTTGATAGGGTGCAAAGTGGTCCCTTGGGGTCATAGTGAAAGGGGCTTTTGAGATGGGATTGGTCCTCGGAACAGCCAGAGGCGGTCAGAGTTAGAGGGCCCACACACACAGAGGGTGCAGATGGAACCTACAGGAAGCGATGTATTTATCCTGCAAGGATTACATTTAACACTGGCGGATTTCAATTAACCCGATTGATTTGGAAGTTGATTGGTTGCACCTGAGAGGATAAAGGATTGCTGCTACGAATGGTGTGGAGCCTTAAAGAATTGGTACATTATAATTCTATTATTAATTCATAATATAATGTCACAGTAATTAAAGAAATGTCTGGAGTTTAGTATGAATGTTTGGAGTATATAATGGAGATTCTGGGGGGGTGCCAAATTTGAAGCTCCGACATGAAGAGGGGAAATC
The DNA here is from genome assembly GCF_011004845.1 of Esox lucius. Taxonomy (NCBI): domain Eukaryota; kingdom Metazoa; phylum Chordata; class Actinopteri; order Esociformes; family Esocidae; genus Esox; species Esox lucius. Next base: position 18,080,059 of record NC_047593.1, read on the forward strand.
CAGGGACTGTACGTCTGTATACTATTAATATGATGGTAATTAACTCAAGTCAAATGGAAATTAGCTCCTAAAAACAACTAAAACTCTAAGAGTAACAAATGATCCTGTCAGAAGAATCTGGTGCCCCACCCACGAAAACCCAAAAATTAATTGTTGTGCTGCCAGATATTTAGTTTTTTTTCCTGTCTTTTAATGTAACCCAATTCGTTTCTTGACAGTGTGCTTCATATCGACATGTAAATGGTACAAAAATGTGACGCAGAGCAGGAATGATAAATTATAGGGAGTAACAGATTACAAGGACACAGATTTCCCCAGATGTTGCTCCTGAAATGATCATTGTTCCACTGGTAAAATCATGAATATCAAATGGATAATAATGAACTCATGAATACAAGATTACATAAATATGCCCCTAAACCTCAATCAAATAGTTGTTCTACTTATTGTCCCCCCATCTAGATCAGAACATACTTTATTTTCATATTAACAAATCATATCTCCCTTCTCTGCGTAGGTACAGTAAGCTGGTTGCCTTTTCATTGGTCACAGCCCCCTTGTTCAGCCAATCACTACACGGCTGGACCGGGTCAATACAAAAGCGCTGTTTTTTTTTTACGGTTTTTCAAACTCAGCAGAGAAGATCTCTTTGCCTCAGCGTTCAGCTGGGATCAACCGGTCATCTCAATCGTATTACTATTTTTTTTTTTATCCGTCCAATCCCCTTGATCCCTTACATAAAAAGAGCAGTCTTACGCTTCCCTACTTTCAGTTCACAGCTCTGGTAATGGCCGTCCTGGCAGAGCAGGAGTTGTTGATGCCCCAGGGTGGGCAACGGGGACATTGCCCTGCATAGGGGGCCATCTATCATGCAGGATTTTAAACGAATATCCCCCGAGTCTCTGCTGTCATTAAAGAACCCATTGCGATCATTCTAAGAGTAGGCATGTCCTGGGCACATTTCCCAGCACCCTCCTATCATCATTGCCACCTGATCATCGCCAGTTTCCGATTGGCTTATTCATCCCTTCTCCTCCCGCCTACGTTTCCTAGTAGTTCTTCCATCACATGTGCTTTTAGTATATTTGTCCCAAACTGTAGCATGGAGCTTTTTCCACGGTTGTGTGTCTTGACAGGCATGTCAGATATGCATTTTAGCTGTGGGGCTGCTGTAGGGTCCGACGCTGCAGTCTGTTTCTCTCATCCTCCTCCCATCCCCGTCATCCCTCTCTTCCATTACGCCCAGATGCTTTTTGAAATCAATGCCTCTCAGTGACAGGCTCAGAAACAAATCTGGGACAGGTTACGACAATTCTGTGACATTTTACGGTTTCTCTTTTGCTGGCTTAAGACAGCTCATAATGCGACTTAGAGCTCTGGGGTGTTAGTACAGGTCCAGCTGTGTCTGGTTAGCAGTTTCAGATCCCAGATTGCACCAGTCTTCATTCAGAAAACTGTCATTGATCGAATGTTCTGCTTGTCTGGGTGTGTTTGACAACTGTCCAGGTTTGTAACCCATCAACTAGTTAACCCTTTCAGGTTATTCCCCTATTCCCTGTCTCTCTAGGTTTTCTGAGTGGTCTTTACAGAGGTGTGTGTGTGTGTGTGTGTGTGCACACAGGTACTTCTGTGTAAAAGGTTTACACACCTGAGACATCATACCAGATTAACGTCCATATAGATGTTGGTCTAGGTGAGTAAACATCTCTATGAATTTAAAACCCTCCACAGGTTATTTACACGGTATTGCAGTGATCACAGTTGATAGTCTGACCGGTCACTAAGTTGTGCTGGACGGTCAGTGTATTGGTGGTGTAGTATTATTATATAACCGTTGTAGTATTTCAGAAAAGTTTGTTGTTAATCAACTATTACAATACTCACGGCAACGGTGAGCAGTTTCAGCGCAACGGCTGCCGTTGCTGACATGTTGAATGCTAGACGCTAGCCAGGCACGTGCTAAATAGTTTTTGTTTTTAAGCCATTCCCAAAATCTTAAAGTGGAACTGACAGAGATTTAGCTTTGATTCAGACATTAAATGCACTGTCAGTCATAACCGAGGGGTCAAAATAATTTAACTCACAGTTCATGCCATCAAACCAATTCTATGAGAACTTTTTTAAAATAGACAATATTTGACACATTCCAGGATTAGTCGAAGGCGATTTTTGGAAGAATAGTTTGATGCTGCTCAATGTCTGATTAAACTAATTCACCAATAAATAAGTTTCCATGTACATTTATTTGGAATATTTTTGCTATCGGTCATATTCAAAACCTCGCTGCTTGATTGCTAAACAACTCTAAGACGTTTGACAACCTAATGTCTTTAACCAAATCTAACAAACTAAGTCTGAGGATGGCATTACATTCAACGTAAAGAGACCAGTGATCTCAAGACAGTCACAAAAGTTTTTCTGTTGTGGATACAACTCATCATTACTGAAGTTATGATTTTAGACGTCTCAGAATGTATGAAATGAGTCCTTCACTAATTTACTGAACCAGATCAACTGTTTTCCACAGATAGCACATCTCTGAATGCCAGTTAAAGGCACATGCCATCGATAAGTTTCATCATCCCTTTTTGTTAAAATGTGGGTTGGCGGGCAAATTATCAGGAAAGAAAACAGAAAATGTTTTCATGAGTAAATTCTTTGCAATTTCATGTTGCTAGGACGGTTTAATTTTCAGTTGGAACCTTAAATTATCCAAGCCTACATTTCATCCCTGAATTTACCAGAAAAAAGGATCACATCCCAGCTGGCTGTGGCGTCGCCTTCACCGAGTTAACCGGAAGACGTTTATCTCCCCTCTCTTCTCATTCTGAAGAGAACTGATACCTCAGATACGGAAGAAACTTTGTGATACCTTTTTATGCACAACACACCACGCCACTATGCCAAACAAACTGCCCCCTGCCACACACACCACCCCCCTTCACATAGACTCCTGCCACTAGACAGGTACTCTAACTCAGACGGACAGTGGTGAGATTGTCTGCCAGGGGTTTGCACCCTGATGTATGCCACCGAATCGACTAACCAATCAATACGAAACTCCCATGAGCCTCTGTGCTGTCAGCCTGTCACCAGGAAGTGTCCGGGGTGTCAGGTTGTGACTGCCCTGTGACGGAGGACATCTTTAACCCCCCCACTTTGACCCTCAAGGCCAAATGTCAACAACAACATGTTTAAGCCAATGGCAGTTAATCAGGAAGTGTATTCGTCAAAGCAGAGATCCAATCTGGCCTGCCGCTGCCTGGAAACTCACAATTTATTGGGAAGATGTTAATTTGTCAGTAGGCGTCTTTACAGTAGGCGGATCCACCCTGGTAAGAAAAACATTTGCTTAATGATGTGAAAGTTGAGAGGGCAGTGGAAGGACATTGCTTCATACAAGCCCGTTTTTGTGAGCGATGACCTGTCATATTTCTTCGATTACCTTTAAACTTTTTGGAAAGGGGGACAGAAGTGAGACGGAGGGCGAGAACATTTGTTTGAGAGTATGATTGGTTCTTCATTCCTATTCTGTCCTTAACCAGGTTCCAACCCCTCTGTGAACACACCTCGTGCAAACTCAAAATAGCAGTCAGACACTTAGACAGCGTGCGCATAACACAAAAACACACACAGTCACAAACACACACACACACACAGATGTGCATCGAGACACTTGGAGACAGTCTGCTTTGGTCTCCAAGTTGCCCTGGAAGACTAATCCATAATGAAGTAGCGTTGCAGAGCGCTTCATGAAATAATTTTAATTGTAAATGTATGAGGTAATTATGCTGCTGAATTAGCCCAGTGACTTATAGTGGAATAATTACTGTGTGTGTCTAAGTGTGTGTGTGTGTGTCTGTGTAAGTTGTGTGTGGGTTTGACTTATTGTGGAATAATTATGCTCTTCAGTGGGGTGGAACGGGACGGAAATGTCGGCTGAGAACACACTCACACGAGGGAGGAGGGAGGATGAGGAGGGGGGGGGGGATGAGGAGGGGGGAGGATGAGGAGGGGGGCATGGACGGAAAGAGAGAGCGAGACAGACATTGAGAAAGGTAAGAAAAGGAGGGATATAGATGGAGCAAGCAGAGAGAGAAGAGGGAAGCGGTAGACGGAGTGAGAATTAGGAAGAGGGAAAGGGAGACTATAGTAGGTAGATGACAGGAATGGAGATGTACAAAGAAGGTGTAGATGACAGGAATGGAGACGTACAAAGAAGGTGTAGATGACAGGAATGGAGACGTACAAAGAAGGTGTAGATGACAGGAATGGAGACGTACAAAGAAGGTGTAGATGACAGGAATGGAGACGTACAAAGAAGGTGTAGATGACAGGAATGGAGACGTACAAAGAAGGTGTAGATGACAGGAATGGAGACGTACAAAGAAGGTGTAGATGACAGGAATGGAGACGTACAAAGAAGGTGTAGATGACAGGAATGGAGACGTACAAAGAAGGTGTAGATGACCAGAATGGAGACGTACAAAGAAGGTGTCGATGACAGGAATGGAGACGTACAAAGAAGGTGTAGATGGCAGAGAATGTCTGGTAAAGAGGGGGTGGAGGGATGGTAGAGGCATTACCATCAAGTAAAAAGACAGTGACTAGGAAAAAGAGGGAGAAAGGCAGAGAGAGAGAGATCAAGTCTTTGTTGTACACACTCGCCCACAACCTGGCACACAGCACTTCAGTTGTATTAATTTTGTTCAAGAACGGGTTAGTACAGTCAGTATCTTCTTCACATGCTCACAGAGAAGGAAGGATGGGGGGAGGAAATGAGTGTAGGATGGGAGGAAACCAGTGGAGGGGTGAGGGAATAGAAAATGGAAGGAGGGAGGCAAGACGGCACCCCCCCCCCCCCCCCCCCCGCTCTCTGTAAACACACCCTGCACTTCCCTCCATATAATCTGTGTATGGAGAGAAGGGCAATTATAGCAGATTAATCATGTGATGGATGTGGAACACGTTTGTGCTTACGAGCAAATAATGGATCAATCAGGGAGGGAGTGGGATCGTTTAAAACCTGACACACAACACATCCATTACACCTGATTACTGCAGAAATTATTAATCTCTACCAACCCAACTACATGCTCAGATTAGTCATCCTGCACAGTGTGAGTAGAGCACTTTAATGTAATGAATGTACTGGATGGTGCTAATATGTTGGCTTAAAACCTGATGTAATATTAGCTGATTTGACTTTGCAATTTATGGTGTTATTAAATAAAGTAAACATTACTGTATCAAGTATAAGACTGCTTACTGTAGGTACTGTATTGTATTACTGTATGCAGTATTAGACCTGCTTACAGTAGGAACTGTATTACTGTATGCAGTATTAGACCTGCTTACTGTTGGAACTATATTACTGTATGCAGTATAAGACCTGTTTACTGTAGATTCTGTATTGCTATATGAAGTATAAGACCTGTTTACTGTAGATTCTGTATTGCTATATGAAGTATAAGACCGGCTTACTGTAGATTCTGTATTGCTATATGAAGTATAAGACCTGTTTACTGTAGATTCTGTATTGCTATATGAAGTATAAGACCGGCTTACTGTAGATTCTGTATTGCTATATGAAGTATAAGACTCGTGCTTTGGGTTATTCATGTCAGAGAAGGAAAAAAAAAAAAGAGGCCAAAAGTGTTCCAGGGATGAACACCAAATCCTACACCTTTACATTCACGTCACACCGGTCCTGTTCAGCCCAGTTAAATCTCCTCTCTGCCCTGGCAGAGGCCCCTGGCAGAGGCCCATCTGAACCCCTCCCCACAATCATTAACAAATGCTGAGAATATGTGTGATTCATTTTCCCTGCGCTTTGTTCATAACTACTTCATTGAGTAAGGTGTGATACTTATCACCAGGTTGTAGGTGAGTTGTAGGGTTGCACAATATTGGAAATAACTGATATTGTGATATTTGGTATTTCTGCGATATATATTGCAGTATGAAAAAATACAGGATGTCTTCAGAAAGAGCTTTGGCTCTCAACCTGACAGTCTATATCCTTCGTTCTTCCCCAGCCCCATCCTCTACAATTACAATGTATGAAACTCATGAAAATTGTTATATTTCAGAACAGGTTGCTAGGTAATAATATGTAACAGTAATAGTACAGCAATAGCAACAGTAGTAAAATAGAATGCGCAATTGGGCATAACTTACAAACTGCAAGATGCAGTCTGTGGCCAAAGCACTGCAATCTGGTCCACTTGTTCAGGTGCAGCCTTCACCATGTTCATGACATTGTCTGTTGTTATACAGACTAGACGACTCTCATCTAGGCCCCAATCAGCTAAAGCTTCTCTCATCCCTGTTGCGATGTTCTCACTTGTATGATCCTCTAGGAAAAATGCAGTTTGCAAACAGCGACTTTTCAGGTGGAAGTCCTCATCAATAAAGTGCACGTCAGACTTATGTAGGGCTCCGTTGTCCGACTGGACCACAAGTCCGTTGTTGCTGTATAATATTCCACTTGTGACAGCTCTGTTTCAACTTGTCTTGTATTTCTCATACAGCTCTGGGATGGCAACTTGAGGAAAAATAGTTGCATGATGGCAAAAATAGTTGCTTTTATGCATGTTCCTCCCTCATCATTTCGTCAGGCACAAGCAGAGCCTGCATGTCAACTAAGTGCAGCAATTATCACCAGGTTAAAAACTGCCCATTTTAGAGTGGCCTTTTATTGTGGCCAGCCTAAGGCACACCTGTGCAATAATCATGCTGTCTAATCAGCATCTTGATATGCCACACCTGTGAGATAGATGGATTATCTCAGCAAAGGAGAAATGCTCACTAACACAGATTTAGACAGATTTGTGAACAATATTTGAGAGAAATAGGCCTTTTGTGTACATAGAGAAAGTCTTAGATCTTTGAGTTCAGCTCATGATAAATGGGGGCAAAAACAAGTGTTGTGTTTATCATTTAGTTCAGTGTATAAAACAATTTCTGAGGGTTGTGCAGGACCAATTTAAGATAACAAAAACAAAATATAACAGTTTGATAAAAAAAACCTTTAACTAAAAAGAGGTTAACCTTTTCACGCGTGAGTTTTAAATATTCCTTACCGACCCCCCAGCGTGAGTTTTTTTGCACGTGACTTCGGTACTCTGCAGCATTTGAACTCACGCCAGCCTTTGAACAGTCACCTTGCTAGGTAAGGAACACTACATGCATTGCATTGCAAGCTTCTCTCGTTGACTCGAATTCTAAGAGCTACAATAGTTGGTTGATTTATTACTGTAGCTAGCTAGAAAACGTCAGCTAACCGCTAGCAAACGTCAGCTGCCCGCTAGCTAACAAATCGTGACCAGTTATTCAATGCAGTGAAAATGAATAAACTATATAAAATGCATACAACGGGGAACGTAACTTCTAGAAAGTTTTTGCAATGGTTTTGATCGGTAGTAGTCGCTAATATAATTCGTTTTTGTGCATTAGTGTTGGCTGTCTGTTGGTACGTAACTAACACTTCTTGTCCCGATTTGAATGCTTTCTACCTGGTTAATATCATAGTATGGTCTTGAAACAATTACAATCAGGAAATAAAGTTATAAACACTGTTTGAGCTAAATGTGAGTAAATAATAGCGCGGTTTTACCAGCCATTGTTACGTTACTTGTAGCTAGGTATGCTAATGGTGCGTTCTAAACATGACGTTCTAATCACACCGGTGTGATCGTACGCTCCAGGGACCACTCTAGATTGATCACACTGGTGTGATCGTACGCGCCAAAGGGTTAAAGATAATGCAACATGATTACCAAAGCATCAGGTGGTTGATCCACAATATATCAATAAGATGTTTTGTCATGGTTCCTAGGATGTCCTTTTTGCCAACACATCATTAATGACCAACACGATGGAGGTTTACCTTGAGAAACCCTACCGTATTCCGCCGTTACGCATTTAATTTAGCGGACATCTTGGCAGTTTGTCTGTGTATCAATATTCTTTTTTTGTGCACTATGTGGTTTGTCTTGGAACATTTTGGGGACACACTTTTTTCCCTATCCTTTTAAACCTTTTGGAATACAAATGGCATCAGCATAGAGCCTTGTGTTTGTGTCTTGTTCATGTTAGCCAAAGGTCAGGTCAGTTTAAAAAGGCTAAAGCCAGACCTTGATGGACTTTTAAATTGACACGGCAACTCACCTACCATACAGAACATGGATACAAGGGCTGGTGGTGGTAAAAAAAAATAGCTGGACAGGTTTCTAAAAGGACAGAAATACATTTGTCCTAATGCTGTATTTTGAAAGGCTAATATAACCCGGGTGTTATGAATCATGAATGCTGATTGGCTGAAAATGAGACCTTATACTGCGGGTATGACCTCACGTAACGGATTCCTCTTCCATTTGTGTGTAACCATTTAATAATAGCAATAAGGCGTACTGGGTGTTTCGTGTTTGTGGTATAATATCAGACGCACTGTATCCAGGCACTCTGCAATGCGCTTTGCCAAGGAAAAGCTCTAACTGTGAAATATTGGCAATATACCACACCCCCATCTGCTGTGTATACTCAATTATCCAGGCACGGCTACAATACAGTTATTGACATCGAATTAAACAGAGCAGTTTAATATACTGTGAATATTGGATAGTCTTCATTGCAAACCTTCATCGCTAATATCTACTCTTAAATCTTGCGAACTTTGAGAACAAGAAAACAAACTGATTAAATTACATTCAGAAAACAGTAGCTCCAACTACTCCATCTAGCTATCACACACAGTTAATCCATCTCTAGCCTGGGCCCAGATGAACGAAAATACATTGGCTTGACGTCGCAGGCGGTGTGGCACTCGGGCAAATATTTTGACTGGGTAAATCGCATGGCGTCGTGACGAGCGACCAGCAGAATTGTAACGCCCGTCTTCGCAAACACGCGAGTCATCCCTGTTCTCCAGTAAACGATCTGCGCGTACAACGTGTCACACCTACTTCCTACACCGCGCGCAACTTTTGCCTTCTCGGTCGGCTGATTTGGACCAACCGTATCCCCGGTGAACGTGTTAGTCACCATCACTGTTTGGCAGTAACCGAATGACTCACTCTTCCCCACGCACACTGATGTAACACCTTCAGCAATTCTCGCTAACCGAGGACACGCGCAACCGTGAATACACGTATGGAAACCGCGCACGACTTTGTGTTTCAGGCTTTAGACAGACTTTACCATTGCCTGCTAAGCCCAGAAGGGAGGCATGGACAGATAGGTTGAGATAGAGAGGGAAGTGAAGTCTGATTGAGAAGAAGATGGCGAGAGAAAGGAGAGTGTGTGTGCAGGGGGGTCAACTCATCGTAAACGGTGCTTCTCTAAACAGTCTGTCTGTAGAGGTCTGGGCCAACTAACGGTACAGCAGTAAAGGTTAACAGCAGCACATTGGATTAGAACACTGGTCCAGTGTTCGAAATCAGTTACTTTCCAGTACTAGTTTTGGATATTGTTATTTAAAAAAAAAAAAATTTAATTTGTCCAATCGGTGCTAATTGCACAGATTGTAATGGAACAGGCATGTCTACTATCGTTTACATGTTAGCTAGTTCATTACATGTTAGCTTGTTTACATGTTAGCTAGTCCACAACAAAGTAGGTATTGGTTGACATGCTAGCTTGTTTTGTTTTTGACATGCTAGCTGGGTTTTTGAAATGCTAGCCAGTTGTTGACATGCTGTATAGGGCTTGTCCATATTGCAAGTTGGGTTTGAGTGAGAGTCATAACGTAACCTGCAGAATCTATTACTCACCTAATAGATATACCCGGATATAGCCTTTGCTTCCCTTCATTGAAAGTGAATAGAGAGTCAATGTTTTAGCGCTCGCATAGGAAACCGGCCGAGGGAGGAGGTGGTACATTCGGAGATGTTCAGCTGAAAGGCTTGCCATTCCAAGGACACATTTCTGGGGGCAAAAATGTAGGGCTTCTTCGGTGCCGTGTACCGGTACCTTTACTAAAAAAAAATCCCCCAGAAACAAAACATTATTAAGGGGTACACATGCTTTCAAAATAACGGTTCTGTACCAGAACAACAGAGGTCCACTACCATTCCTTGAAAGATATATATATATGAACACCAGGTCAAAGAACACCAGGTCAATATATTTATACACTAAAGGATTATTAGGAACACCTGTTCAATTTCTCATTAATGCAATTATCTAATCAACCAATCACATGGCAGTTGCTTCAATGCATTTAGGGGTGTGGTCCTGGTCAAGACAATCTCTTGAACTCCAAACTGAATGTCAGAATGGGAAAGAAAGGTGATTTAAGCAATTTTGACCGTGGCATGGTTGTTGGTGCCAGACAGGCCGGTCTGAGTATTTCACAATCTGCTCAGTTACTGGGATTTTCACGCACAACCATTTCTAGGGTTTACAAATAATGGTGTGAAAAGGGAAAAACATCCAGTATGCGGCAGTCCTGTGGGCGAAAATGCCTTGTTGATGCTAGAGGTCAGAGGAGAATGGGCCGACTGATTCAAGCTGATAGAAGAGCAACTGACTGAAATAACCACTCGTTACAACCGAGGAATGCAGAGAAGCATTTGTGAAGCCACAACACGCACAACCTTGAGGCGGATGGGCTACAACAGCAGAAGACCCCACTGGGTACCACTCATCTCCACTACAAATAGGAAAAAGAGGCTACAATTTGCACGGGCTCACCAAAATTGGACACTTGAAGACTGGAAGAATGTTGCCTGGTATGATGAGTCTCGATTTCTGTTGAGACATTCAGATGGTAGAGTCAGAATTTGGCGTAAACAGAATGAGAACATGGATCCATCATGCCTTGTTACCACTGTGCAGGCTGGTGGTGGTGGTGTAATGGTGTGGGGGATGTTTTCTTGGCACACTTTAGGCCCCTTAGTGCCAATTGGGCATCGTTTAAATGCCACGGCCTAACTGAGCATTGTTTCTGACCATGTCCACCCCTTTATGACCACCATGTACCCATCCTCTAATGGCTACTTCCAGCAGGATAATGCACCATGTCACAAAGCTTGAATCATTTCAAATTGGTTTCTTGAACCTGACAATGAGTTCACTGTACTGAAATAGAGCATCTTTGGGATGTGGTGGAACATGGAGCTTCGTGCCCTGGATGTGCCTCCCACAAATCTCCATCAACTGCAAGATGCAATCCTATCAATATGGGCCAACATTTCTAAAGAATGCTTTCAGCACCTTGTTGAATCAATGCCACGTAGAATTAAGGCAGTTCTGAAGGCGAGAGGGGGTCAAACACAGTATTAGTATGGTGTTCCTAATAATCCTTTAGGTGAGTGTATATAATTATTTATTTTGGGTTGTGTTCTCCAAACCTTTACCAAACCCCTTGTTATATGTCATGGTTTTGTCATGGTCTCACTACAGCTGGTAATGCTAACTGGTTCTGTAGCAGATGACACACACTTGGCACTGTAACAGACATATAAGTATAGTAGGAGATGCTGTTGATACAATTTCACCGTTTTATAGCCTCTTGGGGTAGCTTTCCCTCCACACCCGTCTCTACATCTCTTTCTATCTCTCTTTTTCTCTCTTTCGACCTCTCTGTCTCTCTGTAACTCTTTCTCTTTTTGTAGCTTTCTCTCCCTTTGTTTGTCTGTTTCTCTGTCTCTGTCCTTTTTCTCTCTCCTCTTTCCCAGTCTTTCTGTCTCCGCATCAGTGTGTTTGACAAAAGCCCTGAATCACTCTCTGTTGAAGAGTCTGCTGGTGCCACAGTGCCTCCAAGTGGTGGTGAGAGTAACTACACCAACTCTGCCAACAAACACATTGCTCCATCTCTCTCTCTCGGTCTCCCTGTGCGTTTGCGCACACACTCAGACATTATGGAGAGCAAATACAAATTAAAACAAAACCCTCTAACCCAGCCAACACATGATGCACTTTCTCCTGTTGTTCTCGACACGCAACTGCAGGTCAGAAAGACCTCAAATACTGCTGCCCGGCCCGGCCTTGTCTGGTCATATCTGAAAAACAAGATGGTGGGAGACTGAACGAGAGAGAATGGGATAGAAATGGTGAGAAATGGAGAGCGAGGGTAGAGGGAAAGCAGAGAAATGGACAGAGAGAGACAGGGAGAGAGGGGGAGGGGAAAACCGATTGGGAGAGAAAGGGAGAATAAAGAGACATGGATTTGAAGAAAACACTGAGAATAGTTTGAGACCAATTGATGTTCCATCTTACAGCCCTCTCTCCTTCTCTGCCTTTCCCTCTCCTACGCCGCTCTCAGTCTCTCCTTTTCTTTTTTCCGTCTCTGCAGTGTACTGTGAAAGGTAATCACTCTATCACACTCCTTTCTGACAACAGCCACACACACACACACACACTGACTCCACACACACACACAGACACACACTCTTACTCTGACAGGGCGTGTGTATTCGTGACACCCCTCCAGGTCGCCTGAGAAACATGAATCCCTCTCTCCGTCTACCTTCCCTTCATTCTTCTCTGTCACCTGTCATTCATCCCTTCAGCTCCATTACCCTCCCTCTCTCTCTCTCTCTCTCTCTCTCTCTCCATATCTCTCCCTCGCTCTGTCTCCATCCATACCTCCCTACCCTCATTCTCTCCCAGACTCCTTCAGCTCCCTGTCACAAGGAGGACCTTGAACGTCCCCCCCCCCCCCCCCCCCCCATTCCCTGACCACCTTTTCCATCTGCTGTACAAAATGCAGGGACCAAGGTGGCATTTGGGACTCGAGCCGGAGCTTCCACACATTAGTGGCACTGTTTACCCAGCTGACAGACTGAACAAACAACAGACGGGTGGGAAAGGAGGAGAGGAAGAGGAGGAGAGGAAGAGGAGGGAGGAATTCACAGTGTGTTCCGTCATTAACGCATTAGCACATCATTACCAGGAGTAGACAGGCGGAAACCTTAATCTTTCGGGGTGGGGGGGTGTAACAGTAATAATATATGCCATTAGCAGAAGCTTTTATCCAAAAAGACTGGCAGTCCCACATCCATTTTTTCCTGTGAGCGACCCCAGCTGGAGTGTAACCTGCAACCTTTTGGCATTTAACACAGCAGGCATATACTGGTTCGGTCGAGACCACATGAAGGATGACTTTCTCTTTTGTCGGGTCAAGGTAAGGCAAGGCATGTGTGTCCTGTAGAGAGTGTAGTGTGTTTCTGTGTGTGTGTGTGTGTGCGTGCGTGCGTGTAAGGCTGTTGTAGGCTGTGGTGTGTGTGTGTGTGTGTTGCCTCTGCCCGTGTAGGTCCAATCAAGCCCGCTGGTGTTTTCCCCTTCACCACCCGTGGTTTGCACAACAGTCACCCCCCCCAACCCCACCCCTCTGTCTTTTCTTTCTTCCTCTCTCACGTTCCTTTGTCAATCTCTCATTGAAACCCCGTCTTGTCACTGATAGCCAGAGAGTGTCAGTATGGTTGTGCTCAGGACCAGTGAGGAGTTACTCCTGAGAGGAACCCACCCCCCCCCTTCTTTGGCCACTGCCTAGCAACCATCCCATTACACCGTTCTGTTAGAGAGAAAGAGGTCCCCTTAGATTGAGGGGACCGGAGGGGAGGGAGGAGGTAGGGGGAGAAAGATGAGTGGTGACTCCCCATCCCTCCTCCTGCTCCACCTTTCACCACTCTGCTGCTCTGTCATTATCCCTTCCATTATCACCTCCTCCTCTCCTTCTCCGGCTCTTCCTCCCCCGGGCGGTGAATCGATGCACGTTTCACCTGTTCTCCTGCTGTCTCCCTCCCTCATTCATGCGAAGCACCCCACGCCTCCTTCCCTCCCTCCCCTACCTCCTCACCCATGCGACACACCCCACAACTCCTTCCCTCCCTCCCCTACCTCCTCACCCATGCGACGCACCCCACGCCTCCTTCCCTCCCTCCCCTACCTCGTCACCCATGCGACGCACCCCACGCCTCCTTCCCTCCCTCCCCTACCTCCTCACCCATGTGACGCACCCTACGCCTCCTTCCTTACCTCCTCACCCATGCGACGCACCCCACGCCTCCTTCCCTACCTCCTCACCCATGCCACGCACCCTACACCTCCTTCCCTCCCTCCCCTACCTCCTCACCCATGTCACGCACCCCACGCCTCCTTCCCTCCCTCCCCTACCTCCTCACCCATGCCACGCACCCCACACCTCCTTCCCTCCCTCCCCTACCTCCTCGCTCACTGAGTAAGTGGGTGGGGAAACCAGGCGGTGTCGACTGATGAAGGCAGTCGGATGAATGATGGACTGGAGGAGTTGAAGAGGTGAAGAGAGAAAGGCGGAGAGACAGCGGAGAGCCGAGAATGATGGAGGCACAGGTGATGTGGAGAGTGAGAGGGAGATGGAGATGGAGAGATTGGGGTGAATGGGAGAGCGATAGGGAGTGTTAGAGGGAGAGCAACAAAAGAAAAGGAGAGAGTGGAGCACATGCAGGTGACAGTTAAGAGACAGACAGGTTAGAAGAGACAGACAGGTTAGAAGAGACAGACAGGTTAGAAGAGACAGACAGGTGAGCAGATACAGGGAGACAGGGAAGTTCGAAACTGTGAACAAGATCTTACCTAGTCAGCAAAAAAGATGGGAGATGGACTTCCATCCAGGAAGCAGGAGATCAACATCCCAAATCAGGCGTTTAACCAACTGATACACTGACTCAACAATATTCGATATCACTGGAGCGGCTGTAGGTTTGGAGCCCAAATGTATGAAGTGGTCTGCTAATGTTATAATGCCTCCTCCAGATCGCCGATCCATTCGATATGGCTTTCAAGAAGATTTGTACTCTTTTTTTTCCCAACTGCATGTTAGATGCTTGCTTGCCCTTGGAGAAGTCCCATGGATGTTCAAAGAGGGAAAAAACTAATTTTGACAGCATGACAAATATGTTTCCATTCATCCTATTGCATTAGCAATGCTTGCAGTCCCCTACCATACAGTGGAGCCAATATAATCACATAACACGTATAGTTCATCATAAACACACAGGAGTTGACTTTGAAAAGTTTGAATGAATGACACTAGGGGTGTTCTTTCAATAATCTTTATTTCCTGCTTAAATAACTTGGTCCGTGATTAATGGTGTCCTGATGGGAGTCCATGAAAGATCTCATCAGAAAAAATATATAACCTATTAAAAATGACTTGTATGTGCATTTATCAATTTTACATGAACGTCAAACTGATACAATGCAGTTTTCTTTCATTTGTCTATTTCCAGACCCTTAAGTTGACAGCTAGCCTGACGATAATGGCAAACTGTCAGTGAAATAAAGATGAATTGGAGCTTAGCGTTCATGAACATCAAACTGGTACTTCCACTGTCCATATTTAGACTCGCCAGTTTGACAATTACAGAGCACGGGAGAAAGTTTCATCCAAGATGAAGAATTAGGCAGGGGTTTGTTGTTGAAGAATTTTAAATTCATACTTACCTGGAGTATTCTTTACCTTTCTGTGTTAGTAGTTGACAGATAATTCAGAGACACTATCAATGTTAGTGAAAAGATTCAACATACAAACGGACATTGGTTGTGTCGTGCGTATGAATTTCGGGGCGGGGGGGAGGGGTGGTATAAATAATCTAGCTGGCAAGTTCTAGCTAACCTTATATTGTGGTCAAAGAAACCCGTACCCTCACTTTGAGCTAGCTAGCAACACATTGCTTGCAAGGAACATTTAATATTACATAAAGGAACATTTAATATTACATAAACCAGTATATTTGAAATATATTTACTAAACGCATGCTGTTTTAACATTACTTCAATGTCCAAAACAGTTCTTGGTCAGTAAGAACACATTGCGGTGGCAAACTAAAAATGACCTACAATAGCCCACTAGGGGACAGAGCTCTGTTTTTATTTTTGTCAAATCTACCGAAATAATTTCCAACGTGTTGGACAGAATACAGGACAAAATACAGAATCGATACATTCATGTGAAACACACAATGTGCATGTAAATATACACCTGCGAAATAAACAATTGGAGTCCGGATCTGCGTGGTGAGCGCCCGTTAACCTGAATGTAAAGGTCACAGTGATGAGGTGTTAGAAGGGGGTCAGGGGGTAAAGGTCGTCGCGGTGTGGTGTTGAAGGGCCACTGGTGACAAAGTGGACGGCGTTGTGGTTATACTACAACTAATTTGTTAAGGAGCTTTTTAATGGCAAGCCTGTGTAATATGTTGCCATGGTCGGGGATTGGCAGGATGGTCATTTTAACAAGTGTATACTTGGCAGCGTGTGTGAAGGATGCCTTATTGCGGAGCAAGAAATCAATTCTGGATTTAACATCGTAGTGATTAAATGTCACTACCTGGATACAGTATATTTAATTCCATTTCGGCCCTTTAATCCCAACCATTCTACAACTTGAGCATTAATGAAGCTTTCGGTATGATATACATTCTGCATGGGAAAAAGGCAAACTAGATGGTGCTGTGTTTATTGACTCATAATGTTGCTGATCATTTTACTAGGACAAACGGCAGACGTTGGTTTCTGGCATATCTTAGCCACAGATAACAGCACATTGGACTTGTGAGAGGAGTAACTCAAGGTTCAGTACTACTTTAAAAATGAAAGGCCTCTTAGTTTATCAGAATAGAAATGTTCATGTATGCGCTCATGATGATTTTGACAAAATCGTCTGTACATCAGGTTTGAGTATCGAGCAGATGCAAGCAATTTTGTAAAATAAATAAAACACTAAATCAAATGTCCTACCCTTGGTCTCCACTGTTTAGATACGGCAAATTATTTGCTCCATGCAAGTTCGCAAACTATTCCAGAAAGTGTTAATTTGTGTGAAATATATCTGATGATAGGTTCTGACTCATCTTTAGGAAACTGTGTGGTTTAGGAACAAAATGACATTGGGTTACTATACAGATCCTAGAATAGTTTTATGGAACCCATCAGAAGGACCTTAGTGACCCAACTGCTGCTTCCTATGTTGGACAATGGTGACATTATTTATCAAAACACAACCATGACCTTTGGTAATAACCATCTCTGCAGATTAATACTGTGTGGCCAGTGTAAGAGAAATAGTTGCACGAGGTCTGTCACTCCCAGGCAGATAGCCACGGCATTGGTACCGCTTTATTTTTAATCAAATCTATAAACCTTTTTTTTTTTTTACATCAGCAGTCACAAAGTGCTTATCCTGACAGACAGCTCAGAACCCCGAAGAGCAATAAGACGCCGAAGCAAAGTAGCAATGAAAGTCATTTTACGAGGCACCACTGTTTGAGAACAGCAGAAATGCCGGGGTCCATCAAGAGGTTGAAAGTAATATGTTTCAGAGAAAAACTGACTGGAACAGCTTTACAACTTCAGAAATCGTGCCACCGCAATCTGTCTGTGAAGTTACATTTTAATTGTTGAGAGCATCAAAAGAATTTGTCCTGCAGAATAAAAATAAAAACGTTTTGAAAATATAGAAATTCTTGCACTCAGTGCAGCGAAAGAGCATTTGGGATTTGATTTCTCAAGTTCAAGCCCCCCTCCGCTTTCGCTCTCTTTCTCTAAGCTTCTCTTCATCTGTCACTGCCCCTGTCTTTCGCTCCGTCTAGCTCACAAACTCTCACACGTCTTTTACTGGGGGTTCGAAAGTAGCAGGTCGACAGGACGGGGTGAACACGAAAAGAGTGGGACAAAACAAAAATGAAAGTCCCACTTTGTCTTGAGTCGAGGAAGGGTAGAAGCAGACAGGAAACAGTCTGGTTAAGGTTATCCCTGGGGGACAGTGAGACGGAGACCGGGTGAAACAAAGAAAGAGAGAGATAAGAGAGAAATACACAACAACCTCCTTGGTGTTCTGCATGCGCTATTAACATGAGGTGAAAGAGTCAGAGAGAGAGGGGGGGGGGGGGGGGGGGCAATCTATTTTTATTTAAAATCCCTTTTCCCTTAGGTCACGCTACATTACACACTTCATAACTCAGCCCACAGACGTCACGTTCCTCAGAAATGTGTCGCGTAAAAGAAAAACACGGTAGACAAAAAAAGAAGGGAAAAAAAAGATCCCTGTAATCGTTGGCCGAGGTACCGGGCCCGTGTTCGGACGGACCGCCCCGGGGTCTCCCCACCACTGAGTAATAGGTCTTCCTAATCCTCAGACTAGCCGCCCGCGTCCCCTCAAGCATGGCCTCCACCGACCCGTGACCCCGTACCACGTGTTTCCCTGTCTTCCAGATCGATAGCTCGGCCGGCGCCTGGTAGGCGGGCCGTCTGTTCACCAGTCCGCGGGCTCTCGCTGAAGTGCCTGGTCCAAGCGGCTCCGCCCACCAGGGAGGACTCGGCGTGAACACCACCTCCTGTCCCGCCCCCTGGGAATCCACCATCCCCCCTGAGACGGAACAGAAGCCCCTCCCCCTTCTGCACTAACCCTGAGGTGGCAGCGGTGACATTTGGAGCGCTGACAACTCAATCTTGGCCCTCGTTCCACTGGTCAGTGTAAGGGGGGGTTTTAGACACAAATGCTCAGTAAGTGGCTGGCAAGGAGTCACAACCCTTCATTACAACCTGCTTCAGATGGCACAATCCCTGCAGCCTCTCTCTTTTGTAGCTCCTTCACAGGTTTGCTAATGATTTTTACTCCTTGCATTCTGCAGGCTTGATCACAGGCTGGCTGAAGACAAGGCGCCTATTTACGTTGCGACATTCATATAGACAATATATTATCATAACGCATAAATACAGTTTTCTGCTAATGCTTGCGACGGTGAGAGCGAAGCAGCTACAAAGGCGGAAAGTGTGCACTGATGTTTCATTTAAATTAAACCAGTGACTGTAGACATCGGTATTATAAAATCAATCTGACTATCAGGTTATTATTTCCTGGCTGGCTGCACTGAGGTTTTATGGTGCCTCGCCCAATGAAATCGAGCCCAAAGTCTGTCATTGGGGGTTTTTTTGTGTTGTTTGACATAAAAGTTTGTAGTGCAAGTTGACGTGTTAACTGACAAACGAGAACCCGAAACAAATTGTCGTTGCAGGAGCTATGGCGTTTTGGGGACCAAATCAACATCCCCATCGTTCTGGGCCCGGTCTCCCTGCCCTCCGCGGCAGTGTGTACCCCCTGTCCATCCAGCTGGGACCTTCCTGATTTAATGGTCCCTGAGCTGCTGTCTGACACGGCCGTTCTGTACCACCAGAACCTTTCCTGTACAGGACAGGCCCCGGCCACACAGCAACTGATTTGACCCAGATCACCGTCGCGGAAGAGACCTCCACGCCTAGATCCTGGGTAGTTCCCAGCATCTGCAGGTGGGTCCCTGGGAGCCCTGAACCTGCATAACATGATGGGCAGTCCTGTCTGAGCCTTCTATAGATGTGTGTGTGTGTGGCTAAGACTTCTAGTACAGACACGCGCACGGCGAGAATCCCAATCTACAGACGTTTTTAAAATCCGACAAGACCTTTTTAGCTTGAATTGTTTCAAAACCAATGCTGGGACGCAGAATCGGAAGCCTTCTGCTTAAAACATCCATAAAGCCTCTTATCAGAAACAAGTTATCCACTGTGAAACGGTCTGGTAGACAGAATGACTGGCGGAACAGCACATTGAACTGATCAATCAATAACGTTTATTTCGCAGAGCCCTTCTCACATCAGCAGTTGTCACAAAGTCACCGGCAGGAACACGACCGGCGACACAGCCAGGCGACGAACGTGTAGGGAGAAACAAAGTGGGAGAGTAGCGGGGGGAGTGAGGCGGAAAGGGAGAAGAGAAAATACATCCCCAGGTTCCACATTTAACTCCACCTTAACTCCGACTTAACTCCGACTTAACTGATCAGAAACAAAGGCTTTCAGATCACCAGACACATTTCACATCCATGGTGAGTAAACGGTCTGTCTTGGCGGCTGCTGATCATACCAAAGAGTCCCTGTGTTCCCAGTGAAACCCTATTCCCTACACATGGCCACTGCTTTAAATGGCTTTTCCCATTGGCCCCTGGTCAGAGGGCTTGTTCTGTGAAATTGGGTGCAGGTTGGGAACGCCCCGTCTGGAACTCAAACTACACTGATTGTTCCAAAAATAAATCAACCCGATCACCCTGTACACAGAGAAACACTGAGCGGGTTAATGAAATAGCTAGAGGATATCGTTTGATTCTCCACTACCTTCCATGACAACTATCGCATAGCAAACGGCACACTTTTTCCTATTTAGGGCACTCATTTTGACCACGTCCCCTAGGGATAAGCTGCCATTTGGGATGTAAAATACTTCTACAGAACAGGAATAGTGTTTTGGGCTTTGAGGGATGAAATGACATCTCGTTTTCTCTCAAATTAAACTAATACTGACAGAGATAGCTATTAATATATCATCTGACAGAAAAGTTCAAAATCTGTCAGTTGTTGACAGACACACGTGCACACCAATACACACATGTAAAAACGTGCATGCACACAGACACACACACACACACAAACTTGAGTGGATGTTCTCTACTTTGAATTCTGCCCACTGTTCTGCTGTTGATGAATCCCGCGAGACGTGGAATGACTAACGCAAGACTGCTGCCATCCCATAGGTGTGTGTGTGTGTGTGTGTGTGTGTGTGTGTGTGTGTGTGTTTGGAGTCTCTCTTCTTTAAACAAAACCCATCTGCTTCCCACAAGATCTCCAACTCCCCAAGACTGATGACAAAGGAATAGTCATGAAACAAGGCGACAGGCCTCAACTGCGCCGATCAGCGTCAACAAGGCCAACAGCTGTGGCGAAACACACTTCACACGCCGCAACTTTTTAGAAGAAGTACAACTTCATCACAAATGGAATCTCAAGTCCTTCGGCCTGCTAAGCAGCTTCAGATGGCATTTCAAATTGTCTCGGTGCTGTTCAGGAAGCCTCGGTGAGATGTCCGATTTCCAATGGCCCTTTTCCCCTTTCCAATGAGTGAAATGCGTTTTCCTCATAATAGGTGGGTATGTGAAGTGTGTTTAAAACAATCAGTTAAATGCGTTTTCCTCATAATAGGTGGGTATGTGAAGTGTGTTTAAAACAATCAGTTAAATGCGTTTTCCTCATAATAGGTGGGTATGTGAAGTGTGTTTAAAACAATCAGTTAAATGCGTTTTCCTCATAATAGGTGGGTATGTGAAGTGTGTTTAAAACAATCAGTTAAATGCGTTTTCCTCATAATAGGTGGGTATGTGAAGTGTGTTTAAAACAATCAGTTAAATGCGTTTTCCTCATAATAGGTGGGTATGTGAAGTGTGTTTAAAACAATCAGTTAAATGCGTTTTCCTCATAATAGGTGGGTATGTGAAGTGTGTTTAAAACAATCAGTTAAATGCGTTTTCCTCATAATAGGTGGGTATGTGAAGTGTGTTTAAAACAATCAGTTAAATGCGTTTTCCTCATAATAGGTGGGTATGTGAAGTGTGTTAAAAAAGCAAATACAACGGCAACAGTGAGAGAAATAAAGGTAATGGTGAATAACAGTTGAATTATATGCTATTAAAACACACTTTAAATCATTATTACTGTTCAGCGATACGCCAGAAAAATCATTATTTAACATTTTACTTTTGCTGTAGTTCCAGAGGCAAAGTGATATCCAGGTTTTGCTCTCCTGCATGTTAGCTGACTAATGGGGAATTGGGCAAATGTGCTGTGAAGTGATATTCTCTCTCCATGTCCCCTTGGCTTCGCTACCACTCTATCACTGTTTATTTCTCCCTCTTTCTCCACCCCCCCCCCTCTTTCTGTCTCTCTCCCTGTCTTCCCCTCTTTCTCTGTCTTCCTCTCTTTCTCTCACTCCTCTCTCTCTTTCGCTCCTTCTCCTTTCTTTTCCAGCCTCTGTTGATATTGGATGGACTTGGATAGTGATGAGTCATGAGTCATGCTCCACTGGTTTAGCTAATGGAATCTACCTGTCTCTTCAAGACCTCTGGCATGTATGCTGTCCAGACCCCTTTTATATGAAAGTGTGTGTGTGTGTGATGCCCATCTGTGTGTACATGGTAGGACTCGAAGTTCCTGCACACATGATAAAACCTCCATCCCCATTGGAAAATTGTGATTTCCAACTGAGGGGTTAGATTTTAGGGAAAGAAGTACATTTGGGCATAATGTTAGAATTTTGGTAATCTTTAGATTAAGACATTGCCAGTTAGGTTTAGGGTTGGGCAGCAGGTTAAGTTTAGGTGTTTCGGCATAAATGATTATGGAAGGTTAGGTCTCAGGTCTCCATGGGGATAGAAAACAAATTTGTGCGCACGTTGGTGTGCGTGTGCATTTCACTGAATTAAACATGAATGTATACAATTACACACGTGAAGTAATATTCTCTACCTCTTATCACCTCTCTCCTATTTATCAATCAATCAATCAAATGTATCAATCAAATATAAAAGCCCTATTTCCATCAGCAGTTGTCACAAAGTGTTTTTACAAAACACCCGGCCTTAAGCACCAAGGAGCAAACAACAGTAGTAATGAATTTCAGTGGCTATGAAAAACTCCCTAAGAAGGTCGAAATGTAGGAAGAAACCTAGAGAGGACCCAGGCTCAGGGGGGTGACCATTCCTCCTCTGGCTGTGCCAGGTGAACATATTAAGAGTACAATTTGTAATAAATAATAAATGTGTGTGGGCTGAGTCCAGGTTGAAAGCATGACCCTACTCCTCCAGCACAATAATATAGCAGCGTAAGACCTTGGGGCTGAGACCGGGGGATCCAGTGACACTGTGGCCCTATCCAGGGGTGGCCCCGGACAGGGCCCAGCAGGCAGGAAATCAGTCCACCCACATTGCCAAACATCATCCAAAGGGACACCCACCAACCACAACCATCCTGAATGAGGGCAGAGTATTGCCAGCAGAGTACAGCCCAATTGCACAAGTGCGCAAAAGAGAGACAACAACAAGCCAGTGACTCCGCTCCGCATCCCAGTGGCGACGAGAGCCCACCTGGCAAGACAGCAAGGGTGGACAGTATCAAACCAACTGTTCACCTTCACGAGTTTGCATTTCTAACCTTAATTGACAGATCATTCCACAGTAGTGGAGCTCTATGAGAAAAGGCCCTGCCGCCAGCTGTTTGTTTAGAAATTCTAGGTACAATTAAAAGGCCTGCATCTTGCTATCTAAGGTAACGTGTAGGTATGTATGGCTGGATCATTTCAGCGAGGTAAGTAGGAACAAGTCCATGTAGTGCTTTATAGGTTCGCAATAAAACCTTAAAATCAGCCCTAACCCTAACAGGCAGCCAGTGTAAGGACGCTAGTACAGGAGTAATGTGTTAAATTTTTTTTGTTCTAGTTAGGATTCTAGCAGCCGTATGCAGCACTAATTTAAGTTTATTTATTGATTTGTCAGGGTAACCGGAAAGAAGAGCATTGCAGTAATCTAGTCTAGAAGTAACAAAAGCATGGATTAGTTTTTCTGCATCCGTTTTTGATAGAAAGTTTCAGATCAAAGGAGAGGTCAGGGTCAAGGGTAACGCTGAGGTTTCTTACAGTTTTTTGGGATATGACCATGCAGCCATCAAGGTTCACAGCAGAGGCGTCGCTAGGATCACAATACAACCGGATTAAATCACCCAGAGGCAGGATATATAATGAGAACAATAATGGGCCCAGAACTGAGCCTTGAGGAACACCAAAACAAACCTTGTCAGAGGATATGCCATCCACATATATACGAACTGATATCTTTCAGATAAATAAGATTTAAACCAGGCAAGAACATGTCCACGTACCCCAATATGGGTTTCCAGTCTCTCTAAGAGAAGGGAGTGATCAATAGTGTCAAAAGGAGCACTAAGATCAAGAAGCAACAGGACAGATGCGGAACCTTTGTCTGAGGCCATTAGAAGGTCATTTGTTACCTTCACAAGCGCAGTCTCAGTGATATGATGGGGTCTGAAACCGGACTGGAGCATTTCATAAATTTTATCTGTCTTCGGGAAGGCATTCAAACCTCAGGAGGCATCTATCCCTCATATCTCCTCTCTCTGCCTATCTCTACCTCATATCTCCTCTCTCTGCCTATCTCTACCTCATATCTCCTCTCTGCCCATCTCTACCTCATATCTCCTCTCTCTGCCCATCTCTACCTCATATCTCCTCTCTCTGCCTATCGTTACCTCATATCTCCTCCCTCTGCCTATCTTTACCTCATATCTCCTCTCTCTGCCTATCTTTACCTCATATCTCCTCTCTCTGCCTATCTCTACCTCATATCTGTCCTATCTCTCCTTCTCACTCAATCTGTCTTTCTGTGTCTTTGCTTCCCCCCTATGGGGAGAAAGCCTGTGGCGTCATTTGCTCTCCTAAACGTACTCATCGATGCAACACTTCTCTCCCTCATCTTGTTTCTCTCCTCCCTCTCTCTTCCTCTCTTTCCCTCCATCCTCCCCCAGTGGGCCTATTTGCTGTTCAGACTAATGGGAAGCCTGTGTGTGGTAAATGTGCATCGACAAAGGACTTATTTCTACAAGAACAAAAGGGAATTATGAATGAGATGGGAGGGAAGTGTGGCGGAGGGAGGAGATGAAGGCTGGGGGGTGAGAGGAGAATGAGAGGGAGAGGAAAGGGGGGGGGTGGCGATGAGGGGATGTGGCTAATGCCTGTAATTTAAACGTCGATGACAGTTCTGGGAGTGTCTCTCGAATGCTGAGATTATCGACAGAATGTCCCGCAACGCAGGGTAGCCGTGCGTGTGTGCGTGTGTGCGTGCGCGTTATGCGCCCCCTGTGTTCCTTTAAAAACGTCAGGGAGTGTTCCTTAATCGGAAACATACTGACAAGCACCACATGGTGGAACACGGATAAGCAGATGATTATCAGGCCACACCATAGCCATCCCTTTAACATCATCGGGGGAAATGGTCCCTTTAAATACCATGCGTCAGTGGAGCCTACATCATCTGGGGAAACGGTCCCTTTAAATACCATGCGTCAGTAGAGCCTACATCATCTGGGGAAACGGTCCCTTTAAATACCATGCGTCAGTAGAGCCTACATCATCTGGGGAAATGGTCCCTTTAAATACCATGCGTCAGTAGAGCCTACGTCATCGGGGGAAACGGTCCCTTTAAATACAATGCGTCAGTAGAGCCTACATCATCTGGGGAAACGGTCCCTTTAAATACCATGTGTCATTAGAGCCTACATCATCTGGGGAAATGGTCCCTTTAAATACCATGCGTCAGTAGAGCCTACATCATCTGGGGAAATGGTCCCTTTAAATACCATGCGTCAGTAGAGCCTACATCATCTGGGGAAACGGTCCCTTTAAATACCATGTGTCATTAGAGCCTACATCATCTGGGGAAACGGTCCCTTTAAATACCATGTGTCAGTAGAGCCTACATCATCTGGGGAAACGATCCCTTTAAATACCATGCGTCAGTAGAGCCTACGTCATCTGGGGAAACGATCCCTTTAAATACCATGCGTCAGTAGAGCCTACATCATCTGGGGAAACGGTCCCTTTAAATACAATGCGTCAGTAGAGCCTACGTCATCTGGGGAAACGGTCCCTTTAAATACCATGTGTCATTAGAGCCTACATCATCTGGGGAAACGATCCCTTTAAATACCATGCGTCAGTAGAGCCTACATCATCTGGGGAAACGGTCCCTTTAAATACCATGCGTCAGTAGAGCCTACATCATCTGGGGAAACGGTCCCTTTAAATACCATGCGTCAGTAGAGCCTACATCATCTGGGGAAACGGTCCCTTTAAATACCATGCGTCAGTAGAGCCTACATCATCTGGGGAAACGGTCCCTTTAAATACCATGCGTCAGTAGAGCCTACATCATCTGGGGAAACGGTCCCTTTAAATACCATGCGTCAGTAGAGCCTACATCATCTGGGGAAACGGTCCCTTTAAATACCATGCGTCAGTAGAGCCTACATCATCTGGGGAAACGGTCCCTTTAAATACCATGCGTCAGTAGAGCCTGCATCATCTGGGGAAACGGTCCCTTTAAATACCATGCGTCAGTAGAGCCTGCATCATGTCATCATGTGTCAGTAGAGGGTGTCGGTGAAATAGTGCTGTGTAAAGACGTTTTGTCAACGTGCGTTTTTCTGAGGAAGCGTTGGAAGTGTGTGTCCGTGGGAGGGCCGCTGTGGTTCCAACCAACCAACATTCAACGGCACATTTGTACTCGGAAATGCACACACGTGCTTGCACACACATGGACCGGTCCTTGTGTGTATGCCTGTCCTCTGCCAGTGTTTTAACGTGTCAGCGAATGAATTATTTCAGAGCAAATGACCATCGAGTCTGTTTAAGCACTTTGCTCCTCATTAACTCAAACAAAGCCCACTTATTACTCCTCTTGCTTCCTCTGTCTCTCTCTCCATCCCACTCGCTCCCTCTCTCTTTCTGACTCTTTTCTAGTTTTCTCCCTCTCTCTTAAGCAGACTGTCTCACACACACAGGCAAATGGAGACATTCATGCAGACACACAGACACACACACACAGACACTCAGAGAGATTGTGGGGAGGCTGACGTTAGCTATATCTCTATGTCACTCAGCAACTCCATCAGGGACTCTACTGATAACAGTTAAGGCTTCTGCCATGAAGCTGCTTTAAAAGGTCATTAGGAGACATGAAAGCAACTTTTCCTTTGTAACTTAGGCTGGGATTCATTTAAACCGGGCATGGCAGCGTTTTCATTGACAGTGTTCATACAGTACAGTGGCCACACACTTCTGACTCTGAAAAGGTGAAAGACATACCAGTGAGGTCAGCAACCTTGTAGATGGAGGTTCTGTCTGTTTGTAGTTTTTATACCTCAGACCAGTCTGGTAGAAGTTCATCATCTGGAAGAAAGTTACTGTGTAAATACTAAGCCTACAATTCTGTTTGGCATACTCATAAGCACTTCAAGAAACTTCAGAGAAGGCATAAATATCGATACAATAGTCTTTTTTTATTTACAATATTATTTTGTATTATTTAATCTTTTTTCAATTTAAATCTTTTCAATTATTTTTATGGTTCTTTACAGTATCTCACAAAAGTGAGTACACCACTCACATCTTTGATTATATTTGATTATATCTTTTCATGTGACAACACTGAAGAAATGACACTTTGCTTCAATGTAAAGTAGTGAGTGTACAGCTTGTATAACAGTGTACATTTGCTGTCCCCTCAAAATAACACAACACACAGCCATTAATGTCTAAACCGCTGGCAACAAAAGTGAGTACACCCCTAGGTGAAAATGTTCAAATTGGGCCCAAAGTGTCAATATTTTGTGTGGCCACCATTATTTTCCAGCACTGCCTTAACCCTCTTGGGTATGGAGTTCACCAGAGTTTCACAGGTTGCCTCTGGAGTCCTCTTCCACTCCTTCATGATGACATCACGGAGCTGGTGAATGTTAGAGACCTTGCGCTCCTCCACCTTCCATTTGAGGATGCCCCACAGATGCTCAATAGGGTTTAGGTCTGGAGACATGCTTGACCAGTCCATCACCTTTACCCTCAGCTTCTTTAGCAAGGCAGTGGTCATCTTGTAGGTGTGTTTGGGGTTGTAATCATGTTGGAATACTGCCCTGCGGCCCAGTCTCCGAAGGGAGGGGATCATGCTCTGCTTCAGTATGTCACAGTACATGTTGGCATTCATGGTTCCCTTAATGAACTGTAGCTCCCCAGTGCTGGCAGCACTCATGCAGCCACAGACCATGACACTCCTACCACCATGCTTGACTGTAGGCAAGACACACTTGTCTTTGTACTCCTCATCTGGTTGCCGCCACACACGCTTGACACCATCTGAACCAAATATACATTTATCTTGGTCTCATCAGACCACAGGACATGGTTCCAGTAATCCATGTCCTTAGTCTGCCTGTCTTCAGCGAACTGTTTGCAGGCTTTCTTGTGCATCATCTTTAGAAGAGGCTTCCTTCTGGGACGACAGCCATGCAGACCAATTTGATGCAGTGTGCGGCGTATGGTATGAGCACTGACAGGCTGACCCCCCACCCCTTCAATCTCTGCAGCAATGCTGGCAGCACTCAAACGTCTATTTCCCAAAGACAACCTCTGGATATGACGCTGAGCATATGCACTCAACTTCTTTGGTCGACCATGGTGAGGCCTGTTCTGAGTGGTTCCTGGTTCCTGTTAAACCGCTGTATGGTCTTAGCCACCGTGCTGCAGCTCAGTTTCAGGGTCTTGGCAATTTTCTTATAGCCTAGGCCATCTTTATGTAGAGTGACAATTCTTTTTTTCAGATCCTCAGCGAGTTCTTTGCCATAAAGTGCCATGTTAAACTTCCAGTGACCAGTATGAGGGAGTGTGAGAGCGATAACACCAAATTTAACACACCTGCTCCCCATTCACACCAGACACCTTGTAACACTAACGAGTCACATGACACCGGGGAGGAAAAATTGCTAATTGGGCCCAATTTGGACATTTTCACTTAGGGGTGTACACACTTTTTTAGACATTAATGGCTGTGTGCTGTGTTATTTTGAGGGGAGAGCAAATTTACACTGTTATAAAAGCTGTACACACACTACTTTACATTATAGCAAAGTGTCATTTCTTCAGTGTTGTCACATGAAAAGATATAATCAAATATTTGCAAAAATGTGAGGGGTGTACTCACTTATGTGAGATACTGTAGTTTGGTTTGGAAAGAAAAGTCAGGTTTCTTTGGTAGTTTCTATGCAGCACAACCAGGGCTAAGCCTTCAAGATCTCAACTTAAGGCATCTGCCATTCAACTATAATAGAGCAATATGAGTTAAAATTGTATTTACAAAACTAAACAAAATATTATTTAAATGAAGTATTCACAACAATTGATGTAATCTGAATAGGCTCAACTCCTTTAGAATTGAGGGGAACATTTGAGGGGAACATTTGAGGGGAACATTTCCCAGATTCTCCTGAGGGGCGAAAGAGAGGAGATGGAGGGAAGCCATGTCATGCTTCAGCTCCATTGGTGTTTGGTTGGAATGGAATGATATGCCGTGACATTATTCCCCAAATGTAAACAGTGAATTGACAAATTCCTGTTTTAGCCTCCAAGGGATAGAAACAGGTCAGCATTTAACAGCAGAGGGACTAGAGATGATGTGTGGATGGTTAGATTGGACAGCAGAGGGACTAGAGATGGTGTGTGGATGGTTAGATTTGTAACAATGTCGCTTCTCAGACACACACACACAAACAAACAAAAGACAAACTT
This sequence comes from Esox lucius, assembly GCF_011004845.1. Classification (NCBI taxonomy): domain Eukaryota; kingdom Metazoa; phylum Chordata; class Actinopteri; order Esociformes; family Esocidae; genus Esox; species Esox lucius. The sequence continues at coordinate 18,109,250 of NC_047593.1, forward strand.
ACAGAGAGAAGGAATTAATTTTGAACATTGTGTATTCAGAACCTCCACCTCTGTCCTTAACATTGAAATTATTTCTTACAAATAAAAGGTGGAATTAAAAAGACCCCTGAGTCTTCTCTCTCTCTTATGATATTTATTTCTCTCACTAACTCTCTTTCCTCGCTCCCTTCCCTCCCTCTTTTTTTCTCTCTCTTGTTCTCTCTTCTTTTCCAATTTCTTACCTATCGCAGCTTGTTAAACTGAATTTCATTTTTATTCAAACTGTCTAGTCATTGTGGCTGGAAAGAGAGAGATAGAGACAGAGAGAGAGCAGTCTCTCAAGCTACACGTCAACCTCCACAGTCCTTGAATGGCTACAGTACAAACATCGTTTCGTGTTGGAAATTCACACACATGCCATCACAAATTAAACATGCAGATGAAAGTGACGTCACTGCCTTTTCCGCTTTTGCTTGATTTGGCATGAGCGCGCCTGACCAAACTCGTGATCCGCTGTGAGAGTTGTCCGCCCGGCGAGAACACCGACCTGAACCGTCCCGTCCCCCTTCAAATGTGCATTTTAAGCTAGCGTTGTTAGCAGAGCTCATGTTAGATACTAGGGTGAAAGAATGAGAGTGAATACTGTACATTTCAACTGGGGGAAGTTCAGTTTTGCATGGGAATTGGATCATCTTTTACCTTTATGCATGTAGGTAAGGAACAACAACTTGTTTGAGGATGACTGACAGATGACACATGGATGCTTGGAGCAACAACCTCTGTGTGCAGGTTGAAAGACAGATGGGGGAGATGTGGGAGGACGAGGAGGGGGAGGACAGGAGAGATTGGATGGCAGAAGAGGATGGGGGAAGGGAAGGGAAAGAAAAACGGGATGGAGAGAGTGGCGGAGGGGAAGAGGGAGATTGGGAGGAAGACCTGGTTAGGATTATATAGTTAGGGAATGAGAGGTAAAAGAGTGAAAGTGTGTTGTTTGTGCGCTGAACAGACAAGCGAGTTGATGAGACAGATGCAGGTGAAGAGCAGATGTGGATCAGCAACGTTTATTTTAAAGCAAAACATTTTGAACAGAGACAGAACACAATGGTGAAGACACCATTTAAATGTAATATCTAGCGTCTTGTGCAAAGCCGCACTTCTCCGTTTTTTTCTCCGTTTTGGGAATTGCTGAGACTCCCCTTTGGGCTGAATGTCAATTGTTAACACAACATTTGCACAGTCCAAAGCAACCGGTGAGAAACAAAAATTCAGCACAAAAAGCAGTTGCATCAAAAACACGTGTGCCATTAACTTCTAAACAAGCCTCTGCGTAAAATGGCACTGAACAGGCTGCTGGTGGCTTAGTGGATGTTGGACTGCAACCAATAATTGAGCTAACAGAGTCCCTTAAAGAACTTCCAGAAGGGCAGTAAGACGACTTCCTTTGAGCCGAATGGGAAACAATCAGGTAGCCGACGAAGGGCGCCTTCTCCTTGTCGGCTAGTATAGTCTTCACTCGGTGTCTGCTCCTTGCCGGCTGGTGTGTCTGCTCTGCCGGATATCCAGTGAGACTGTGGAGGGACACTTGTTTTATAGGCGTGAAGTCCACAATCCCACTCGCATGTGACCAAGGTTGTTTCTGATTGGCCAGTACTCACGGGCCGGGCGGGGCTTCTGTGATCGCGGGACAGTCGTATATCATCTCTAAAAATCTATGTTGTCCTGTGTACATGATATTACATTGAATGATTGCTGTCGGGTTAAAGTGTAGATTCTGAGCTTTTGTTTAAAGCTGTTTGTGTACATATTGATTTCGCCATTTAAGAAAGTTAACACTTTTGTTAAGTTTTTAACCTGTTTGAAAGCACCAGAAGCATTGGGACAACCACCCTGGAGAGGTGTTTCTGTTTGTGTTCCATCACTTAATATGAGCAGGGATAAGAAAACTGTCTATGTCTTGTCTTGATTCTAGGCATTGCGTTTGCCTTTGAAATTTGCTATTTGTGTCTGTCAATATGAGGACCGGATAGTAGAAAGTTAGGGAAGCCATTACGAGGCTGAAAATGATGTCCGGAACATAGACAAAACCTTAGCCTGACTTTGGAACATACATAATTAAAAAGTAATGCGCTGCGGAGCTCAGCCAACCCGAACAACCTCATCCTCAGTGTTTTTGAGGGGAACCAGTGTTTTTGTGAATTTCCAATCCAGCCTCTCTAGTTTGGCTGCTGGAGTCCACTGTAGTGGTCTTTATTGGTCTACAGGGGTTATTTGCTGCTGCTCATCAGCGCTTTCTTCTGCCTCATGATGGCCAACATCACGTGCACTGACACACCTGCTACAGACTCCAAATGCAAATAAAAAGCCCAGAATAAAGACCAGACATTGACGGGTCTCTTGCGAATGCGTTAACAGTGCAAACAAACACACCGTCCTAATAAGAGACAGCTGTGAAGCCAATTATGTAAATAGTTTTGGTACCCTAAAATGAAGTGTGTAGAAAACGTGAGAAACACTGTGAAAATGAAGCCGACGTTCTTCAATTCAACCCCGCTGTCGTTTCATTATTTCCAAGGGCTGGAATACAGAATTTGCCTGAGCCTTGTCTTGTCATACTTCTGTGGCTCTTGCTGGTTGGGTTTCAGAGAAAACGGGTTTCGGTCTTGACTTTCCCGCCCATCCTGTGGAGTTGTTGAGCCGAGTCTGGGCCACAGCCTTGAAATGGACACAACGCAGCTGGGAAGGGAGAAGACGGGGTTAAAAAGGAGTACATAAAAATAAAACCACTACTGTTTTTTTATTGAAATTCAACCATGGACTGTTGACTGTTGTATGACATTATCTCCTTTTAACATGGCGAATCTCTAAAAGTGCATCGTGCTTAATGATCAATGTATGTGGTTCAATACAGAGGAGATCGTGTGGAAGTGTGCTTTATAAATGTCTTGTAAGTAGCATACAGCAGAACCGTTGAATCATCAATTGTCGTGAACATGATTTCATTTAAATAACATTTACAATTTTCAATACACACTGTCAACAAGAAACTGCCGATGCGCATCCAGCACTTTGGTTCGACCCCTGACCAGGAAGGAGTATAAACTCACTGACAGTGTTGTTTACCTGGTAACTAACATGGCACTCTTCAAGTCTGTTCACAGAGCTGTAAGGATGTACAGAACCAGGATTCTTTCTGGTTCAGAGTGTAAAACGCCCCCCTCTACGCAAATCTCGCAACAGGTTTCGTTCATCTAAAGGACGCTGTTGCAGTGTACAAATGGCACATGGTTTCATTTGGGATGCAGACATTTCCTGTTCTCCCCTGATTGGTGTTCCAGGGTGGCAAAAGTCCCCTGGACTTGGAGAGAATCAAGGCTGCCTGTCTGGTCACTGACTGTGCAGTCAGGCCTGAGACGGTTACTTGATGTGATTCGATGAAGTCTTGTGAGATCTGGAATGTCTCTGTAATCCCTTCAGCCTAAAACTAGACTGGAGCACCTGAATCAATCCTTCGTCCTTCATCTTCCCGTCCAGCTGTCTTTTTCTTTCCACAGGTAAAACTCATTGAGTCTGTTTGTCCGGGCACACTTTGAAAAAGGTGTGTTGTGAGACGATTCCAGAATTCAAGAACAGACAAATTGAGAAGGAACCTTAGAGAATGAAATTCGAGGCTGTGCAGTGCTTTAGTTGAATTGCCCTGTTGCAGAGAGACAAACAACCACTTTCTTTGTTTTCAGACACTGCCTATTGTTTTTGCTTTACAAAACGAGTTGTACTCTGAGGTCGATTCGCATGATTCTTCTAAATGTTCTTAGAACTAAAATGCATCCCAAATGACACCTTACACCCTACATAGTGCCTTCGTGGGCCCTTTTAGAGCCATTTGGGAGGCGCGATGTTCCCGGAACAGTTAGGAGAATTGTTGAAATTGACCTCAAAGTACAGCTGGTTTTCTAAAGCAACAACATGACTCACAATGTACAGAGAAAAGGGAGGCAGGGAAGAAGAGGGAGAGAGACAACGGTGGGACGGAATGAGGGAGAGGCAGGAGCGGAACAGAATTGGAAGAGAGGAGGAAAGAGGAGGAGGAGAGAGAGGGAGAGGAGCAATAGGAGGATTAGAGGGAGTCCTAAGATCCACCAGAGGAGTGTGTTGCATACTAAACTGGGTCTCCCCTGGTGATTATACTACGATTTGCTTGGTTCAGTCACTGTGGTTTCACGGTCTGGCTTCATGGTGACACGGGGGTGGACGGGGCTTATGTCTCGCTGGCATGTTAGCGTGTGCATGTTAACGGTCATCCATGACCAAGTCGGCACCATGTCTTTCCTTTGTGCCAAATTCAGAAAGGGAAGTTTGGCCAGTGCCTTCCTCCTGTTCGGTGCCCTGCGTTCATATTGTCCCTGAACCGCGTCAAAGGGGTTAGGGATTCAATTAAGGTTTGAGGTTGGGATTGGGATTAATGTTAGGTGTTAATTCTGACAGGCTAACTAAAGGATTAAGGTTAGGTTTAGGGTTAAGGTTAGATATTTATTCTGACTTGTTCAGTGAAGAGTTCGGTTTAGGGCTCCTGTTAAGTGATTAAATGAAGATTTAAGGTAAGGATTAAGGTTTGGTATTTATTCTGACAGGTTACATCGGGGAGAATGGTTTTAGGAATTAACTAACGGTAAAAGTAAAGGTTACGGTTAAGGTTGTGCATTCATTCTCACTGGTCAATAAAGGATTTTGGTTAGGGTTATGAAAGATTAGGATAGCAGCTATTCAATTTAAATGGCTAATTTAAGGTTTAGTGAAGGCTTGACATGAAACTGGCTGTATGTAATTCCAACAGTGCTCACCTCTGCCCCTAGAGGTGGTTTTCAGGTCAGATATGGAAGTTAACCCCATCTGGACATGCGTGAATAGATGTGGAACTGGTGTGATCTGGCTGTGGTACAACTTTACTAATGTAAGACACACGCTGAAACGCAACCACATTGACACACACACACACACACACACCCCAGATGGTAGAGTGTGTTTTGGCCTCCGGCTCATGCCTCAGGCTGAGTTCCAGCCTGTCAGACAGTTCTGATCACACACTTTCTGATACAACACGGCACACATCATTTATTAAACAGCCACGCATTCAAAGATACACACATACACACAAGGGTGCACCTATATACATATATACATAAATGTTTTTACGTAAACGCAACCCCGTTCCCAAAAAATTTTGGGACAGTGTGCAATGGTGTGAATATCATGAATCCCTATATTTAATTGATAAAAGTACCAAGACAACATATTAAATGTTGAAACTGAGAAATCATATTTTTAGGGGGAAAATACATGCCCATTTCGAATTTAATGCCAGCAACACGTTTCAAAATGTGGGAACAGAGGCATGTTAACACTGTGTTGCATCACCTCTTCTTTTACCAACTCTCTGTACGCATTTGGGAACTAAGGAGACCAATTGGTGTAGTTTTGAAAGTGAAAACTTTTTCCCATTCTTGCTTGATACAGGATTTCAGCTGATCAACAGTTCTGGGTCTCTTTTGTCGTATTTCTCGTCTCACAATGCGGCAAATGTTTTTTAATAGGTGACAGATCTGGACTGCAGGCAGGCCTGTTTAGCACCCATACTCTGTTACTACGGAGCCATGCTGTTGTTATACGTGCAGAATGTGATTTGGCATTGTCTTGACATTATCTTGAAATAAGCAAGGCCTTCCCTGAAAAAGACGTTGTTTGGATGGCAGCATATGTTGCTCCAAAACTTGTATGTATTGTTCAGCATTGATGCTTCCTTCACAGATGTTGCCTCCCATGCCATGTGCATTAATGCACCCCCATACCATCACGGATGCTGGCTTTGAACTGTGGACTGACAAGCCGGATGGTCTTTCTCCTCTTTAGCCCGGAGGACGCAGCATCCATGATTCCCAAAAATAATTTCACATTTTGATTTGTCAGACCTCAGGACAGTTTTCCACTTTGCCTAAAATTAGCTTGGGCCCAGAGAAGGCAGCAGTGTTTCTGAAACTTGTTCATATATGGTTTCTTATTTGCATAGTAGAGTTTTAACTAGCATTGGATGCAGCGACATACTGTGTTAACCGACAGTGGTTTTTGGAAGTGTTCCTGAGCCCATGCAGTGATGTCCACTACAGAATCGTGTCTGTTTTTAATGCAGTGTCGTCTGGGGGCCAGAAGATCACAGCCATCCAATATTGGTTTTCGGTCTTGACCCTTGCATACAGAGATTTCTCTGGATTCTCTGAATCCTTTGATGACATTGTGTACCGTTGATGATGAGATCCCCAAACTCTTAGCAATTTTATGTTATTTTAACGTTATTCTTACATTTTTGCACTGTTTGCCTGTGCAGTCTTTCACAGAGTGGTGAACCCATTTTTACTTCTGACTCATCCTCTCTGGGATGCTCTTTTTATACCTCATCATGTAGCTGACTTGTTGCCAATTAACCTAATTAGTTGTGAGATGTCCCACCAGGTTTTTGTTAGCATTACCCAACTTTTCCAGTCTTTAGTTGCCCCGTCCTAGTTTTATTTTTATGTTGCTGGCATCAAATTCAAAGTGGGCACATTTTTCAAGAAACAACATTTCTCAGTACTATTTTCTATTGAATATAGGCTTTAAATAATTTGCACATCATTGCATTCTGTTTTTCTTTACATTTGACACAGCATCAACACTTTATTGGAAACGTGGTTGTACATGAACTGTACATAATTAGATGTAGTTGGGAGAGAAGAATTAGGTTTAGTAGAGTTAGTAGGTTTAGTGTAGTTGGGTAAGGGTTAGTAGAGTTAGATTTAGTAGGGATAATAAAGTTATGTTTAGTAGAGGTAGTAGGTTTAGTGGGGTTAGTAGGGTTTAAGTTTAGTAAGGTATGGGTTTGTAGAATATGGGTTAGCAGTGTATGGGTTAGTAGGGTTAGGTTTAGTAGAATATGGGTTAGTAGAATATGGGTTAGTAGGGTATGGGTTAGTAGGGTTTCAGTTAGTAGAATATGGGTTAGTAGGGTATGGGTTAGTAGAGTTAGGTTTAGTAGAGTATGGGTTAGTAGGGTATGGGTTAGTAGAGTTAGGTTTAGTAGAATATGGGTTAGTAGGGTATGGGTTAGTAGGGTTAGGTTTAGTAGAATATGGGTTAGTAGGGTATGGGTTAGTAGGGTTAGGTTTAGTAGAATATGGGTTAATAGGGTATGGGTTAGTAGGGTTAGGTTTAGTAGAATATGGGTTAGTAGGGTATGGGTTAGTAGGGTTAGGTTTAGTAGAATAAGGGTTAGTAGGGTTAGGTTTAGTAGAATATGGGTAAGTAAGGTATGGGTTAGTAGGGTTAGGTTTAGTAGAATATGGGTTAGAAGGGTATTGGTTAGTAGGGTATGGGTTAGTAGGGTTTCAGTTAGTAGAATATGGGTTAGTAGGGTACGGGTTAGTAGAATATGGGTTAGTAGGGTATGGGTTAGTAGGGTACAGGTTAGTAAAATATGGGTTAGTAGGGTATGGGTTAGTAGAATATGGGTTAGCAGGGTTTCGGTTAGTAGAATATGGATTAGTAGAATATGGGTTAGTAGGGTTAGGTTTAGTAGAATATGAGTTAGTAAAGTATGGGTTAGTATAATATGGGTTAGTAGGGTATTGGTTAGTAGGGTATGGGTTAGTATAATATGGGTTAGTATAATATGGGTTAGTAGGGTTAGGTTTAGTAGAATATGAGTTAGTAGGGTATTGGTTAGTAGGGTTAGGTTTAGTATAATATGGGTTAGTAGGGTATGGGTTAGTATATTATGGGTTAGTAGGGTATGGGTTAGTAAAATATGGGTTAGTAGGGTATTGGTTAGTATATTATGGGTTAGTAGGGTATGGGTTAGTAAAATATGGGTTAGTAGGGTATGGGTTAGTATAATATGGGTTAGTAGGGTATGGGTTAGTAGGGTATGGGTTAGTATAATATGGGTTAGTAGGGTAATGGTTAGTATAATATGGGTTAGTAGGGTATGGGTTAGTAAAATATGGGTTAGTAGGGTATGGGTTAGTATAATATGGGTTAGTAGGGTATGGGTTAGTATAATATGGGTTAGTATAATATGGGTTAGTAGGGTATGGGTTAGTATATTATGGGTTAGTAGGGTATGGGTTTAGGAGACTGTCCATAATTCATTATAAACACTGTACACATGGCAGCTTTCATTTAGCCAACATTGACTCCCTTCTCTATTTCCTATTTCCACACCCCAACCCCCCCCCTCCTCCCTGTCGTCTGTCTCACCCCCCATTCCCTCTCTGTTTAATCCTCCATCCCCAGAGCAGAAGGGGATCAGGTGTTTCCTCCCCCCCCTGTCGTCAGTCACTTAGACAGAGAGAACACTTGTTATCTTTCATGTTGAAGATGAAGAAAATAAGGTCAAATGGATGAATAGAGAGACTGAGAGGGAGTGGACGGGAGGTGTGGAGGGAGTGGACGGGAGGTGTGGAGGGAGTGGACGGGAGGTGTGGAGGGAGTGGACGGGAGGTGTGGAGGGAGTGGACGGGAGGTGTGGAGGGAGAGAGGCATAGCGGGAGGGAGGGGGACAGGAGGAAGGTGGGGGGTGTAAGCGAGGAGTCCTTAGTTTAGTGTCAACGTGTTTACCTGCTCCCTCTCCCCAACTCACACACACACGCACACACACACACACGGGAGGGCGTGAGGCGAGACAGCAGCTGGAGATGGTAAATCCCTAACGGCCCGACCAGTTTAGAGTTGGCAATCAAAAAGTGTCTGATGAACTGACAGAGTGTGTGTGTGTCTTTCATGTGTGTCTGTGTGTTCCTGTGTACCCTGCACCAAAGCACATTAAATGTGCTTTTTCATGCAATGGTGCGTGTGTACCTGATGAATTGATGGAGTGTGTAAACCTTGTTCTATCAGTTGAAAAGGTCACAGTAGCATTTGTTTTTCCTATGACAGTGAACAGGCGAACGGGTTGGACGCGCGCGCGCGCGCACGTTGTGCACGTCACTCAGCTGTAGGCCTCTCTCATAGGACAGAGGGTTACACTGTTTTTCTCTCCATGTGAGCTGATTTGTGTAAACGTATAACAAAAACATCTAGTATTCAAAGAGAAATCCTAGTCAAGACATATACATTATTGAGGTGGAATCATCCCTTGTCAAAAAACATGACGTACTGAGATGAAATCCTCCCTTACTCAAAAAAACATGAAGTACTGAGATGAAATCATCCCTAACTCAAAAAACATGACGTACTGAAATGAAATCCTGCCTAACTCAAAAAACATGAAGTACTGAGATGAAATCATCCCTAACTCAAAAAACATGGAGTACTGAGATGAAATCATCCCTAACTCAAAAAACATGAAGTACTGAGATGAAATCATCCCTAACTCAAAAAACATGGAGTACTGAGATGAAATCATCCCTAACTCAAAAAACATGACGTACTGAGATGAAGTTATCCCTAACTCAAAAAACATGAAGTACTGAGATGAAATCATCCCTAACTTAAAAAACATATGCAGTATTGACATGGAATCACCCTCCATCTCAGTAACACATATACGTTATAAATGACACATTGACTTGAGATGGAATCTTCCCTAGTCCAAAGACATGTAATCATCCCCAATTGAAAATGGAATTCTATTGAGGAGTCATCCCTAGTTGAAAGACATGCGATATTGAGATGGAATACTCTGTAGTCAAAAGAAATACATTAAAAAAGGATGGGTTCCTTTGGAAATCCTATGAGGATTCTAGTAGAAATCTTGCAGGATTGGGGCCTTAAACATTTCACAAAAAAATTCCAAAAATACATAGGAGAGAAACTCCAGAGAGAAACCGATAGGATTGGTTCTTATAAACATTTCACCAAAAAATACAATATGAAAACTCTAGAAAGAAACCGATGGGATTGGTTCTTAAAAACATTTTACAAGAAAACATCCAATATTAAAACTCCAACAGGAATTATTTAGGATTGGTTCCAAATCATGATAGAAAACCCTAAAGGATTGACTAGGGGTAAATATACAATGCATACTGTAGATTGTATGTTCTTTCTCCAAAGCAATGCTTGCCGCCAACTTGGCGTACATTTCAGCTACCATATTGACGCCTTCTGCATGCACCACACACACACACACACACACACACACACACACACGCGCTTCCATTTAATACACTTCTGAGGTGACATTTAAATGGAAAAATAATCTTTATCCATTCCTGGAAGCTAGACACACAAGCTATGACGATATGTGATAGAGGCTCTGTGTGCTGTATTGTGTCATCGCTGCATATCTTAATCTGAAAATAATACATGGGTGCATGTATGAGTTAAATGACCGTGAAATGAACAAACAAGCACTCGCCTGTAGCACAAGTGGAACCCTATTACCTTAATAGTGTGCTATTTTTGACCAGGCCCTACACAGGGGGAATGGACGCCATTGGTGACCATTTCCCTTATTCGTGGATCCAAAAGATGAACGAAGTGCGAAGAACGGAGACGCCGTCTATGTTGCCAGAATGTTTTCCTGAAAGTTGTGGGTATGTTGTCAGCGTACGCTGGCGTTTTGCCTCGGCTGCAGGGCGTGTCAAGTGCTATCTAAACATTTGCTAACATTTACTATTTGATGCCGTGTTGTATAGTGTTGTGTAAACCTTGCTCGAGTATGTTGGTCTGCAGTCTGATGTGTAATGCTGCTTGAACGTTTTCTTTAAAGAGCACCACGGTGAACCGGGGACGCTTTCTAATCGTTTCTTATTATCGTTTTGTAAAAAGGACTTTGTGACAACTTCTGATGTGAAACTGCTGATCCTGTTTATCAGATGGTCAGCGTTGAGATTGGAACTACATTTCATTATAGATGTAATTAGCTACATTTTACAGTGTCTTGGTGGTACAGTAGTTGAATTGACAAATGCAGGCATTGTTTCCATTAATTCCTTTCTTTCTTCATAAATAACATTGGGTTATTTAGGGTGGAGAGACAGGGTCAAGGGAGACGCGGGGGGGGGGGGGGGCAAAGAGGGGTACAGGGGACAGGTTGGACAAAGAAGACAGAAGAGCGGGTTTAGCAGTAAGACAGGGAGAATACTGTAGTATATGTAGTGTGGAATAATACCACACACAGCCAACCATCAAACAATTGGTAAAAAAAAAATGTCAGATTGCACTCTTAAACTATTTGCATAATTGCACTTTCCCTCCACCTGGAATATCCAAACTTCCAAAAAAGAACTCTGCTGGTCCCTAATGAACAGAATGGTTTTCATGTTCTAGAATGTTGAGTGGTTTATTTGGAATGTCCTTGGTGGTACTCAGGCTTTTTGTGCTGGTCTCAGTCTCCTCTCAGAGAAGGCATGCAAACCAAGGAGTCCTCATTAGTGTGTGTGTGTGTGTGTGTGAATATGCACTTGTGCATGGGTCTGCGCTCGTGTGTGTGTGTTTCCATTTGTGCGTGCATGTTTGTGTGTACGTGTGACTGTCCAGCTAAATGACACCACTGCCCCCTGCAGGTAGACATTAGAGGGCCTTGGGCGTTGACGGCATGGACGCTTCTCTCTGTTCTCAACATTGCTCTCCCCCTCTCACTCCTTTCTCACACTCACTCTTTGTCTCACTCTCAAATACACACAAACACAGAACACACATACTGTCGATAAACATGGTGTCTACTGTTTGAGCTCTGTTTATGGTGTAAACGTCCTGTGCTGGGAGAAAAAGACCAGAAAGAGTCTTACTTTAATTTGCAGTCCTTAATTGCATACTTTTAATTTGCAGTGCTTCTCATCCAACCGTTTATGAGAGCAACAAGAAAGACAGAGATACGATGAGACTTTCTGTCAGATCACACATCCTGATTACGCTACTGACCCAGTATGAGCTACTGTCAGGCACGTTGAAGAGCACAGCTGAAACAAACGCTCAGCTCAGGTCTTAGCAGGTTCAGCAAATTGCACTAAAGAGAAAAAATACAATTAAGTTGTAAATTAATAATCTTGACATTCTTGGGGGCCTGGGGCCTAGCGTGGATAGCTAATTACATTGTTAGTAGCTTTGTGTCTTGCCAATTCAGGGTTCCACCAGAATTATAGACTTTACTAGCCAAAGTTATTGGGTTACCTGTGAGTTAAGGTTAGCTAGCTAACAATCTCCAGATTGACAGGACTTCAGTAGAATTGCATTATACTCATTTTACTGGGCCCATTCAACCTTCTTAACGACCATCTCATGTAGTTGTTTACCCCTGTCATAACCTATTTAGATCTACTATAGTCTGGGAAGAAGAGATTCAAAGTTTGTAATTTGGCTACACTAGTGTCAGTCTCCATCGAAAGGTAAGCTAACTCTGTAAAAATGGCAAACTGGGCTAACAGAAATGCACATTTATACACTACATACAATATTTTATTGCATTTAAGGACATTCAATCTGTGCTGCTTCTTAACATCTGCAAATGCTGTTCAAAAACAGCCTTCGCCGGCAACAGGTTTTGGACATCTATTTGGCTTAACTACCAACTCATGATATATATATTTTTTTGTTTGATATAAATACTCTGTTATTGTTGTTGATATTTCCGTTAATTGTTTGTTGTGGTCTGTGACAGCGTTTGTAATTTGCAGTTGCTGATATGTTCCGTGTGATGACAAACAGCTCTAATTGCTTGCATTTTCGCTCAGTAATTTGCAAAACTCCTTATTGTTTCATTTTCCCTTAGAACACAGGTGCATTATCACCGGGAATAGCGGTAGCTGACTTGCTAGCTTGCATGTCAATTTCCAGTGTCATCCAATGCTACCGACGAGCTCGTCGTGCTAGTGACATTATGCTACTTAGCGGTGCCGAGTTAGGTGATTTGTTTTCACTGTCATTCGTGCCCGCTGCAGTTCTGTCTCAGGCCTCCGTGATGCACCCAGCTGAGCGCCACAGCTCCAATAATGGAACTGACTGGGTGCTGAGCACCTGTGGTGGTGATGTCTGTTTTTACAACCAGGAAGTGAAATTAGTATATTTATCCTGTTGTTCAAATGGACAGATTGCCTGCATATATTCTCACAAGGCAACAGCTGGTAATTTGAAAACTTGTTGACAATATATAAAGGGCCTTTAAAGATCTGTGACTTTAGCAAATACCACGTATTTATTTATGTTTACTTCCCATTTTGGGCTGGATGTGTAAATGTGCATCGTCTGTAAGTAGGATCGCTCTCATACTTCAGTCAGCCACGACATTTGAGGTTTGAGAGCGAGTGGTGTTGATGACAGGGAGCACATATCGGGTCCTTGTCAAAGCCCTCCGCAGGGATTATGGCGTCATTTGGAACACAATCTTTGATTAGCGTCTGAAGGTTAGTGTTAGCCATGGAAACGGTGTGATTCGTGTGTCACCACAGGGAAGTTCTTCTTCAAATTCCGGGTACTTGCAAAAAGGCTACTGTGTGCACGTGTGTGTGTTTGAGATCCAGGTTCTTGTGTACATGTACTTCTTAACACAGACCGTAAACCCTGGAAAAATAGGTCCCCACAAGGTTTTACAGAAGTTCTCCACTAGGAAAATGGGTTTCCCGTTTAGGGTTCAGGTATAGGGAAAAACGTAGAATTGGGGTTACTTTTAGGTAAAGCAATTGGTTAGGGTTATGTTTAGGAACAGGGCATAGGTAACATGGACTTCTGGATTCCCACAAGGGTAGAAAATCACAAGTATGTGTGATTGAGCAAGACAGTCAAAGAATTGAATGAATTGTTGACTGTATTAGAAAATGTCACAATGATTATTCTCAGTAGTACAGTAATTATATTTCTATATCTGGAGTACATATCTATTGCAAATGGCAAATATCTGCCATCTCAACACACACACACACAGCGATATTAGTTTGCTGATATGTCAATATATGATGTAGTTTATCAAAATGAATGAAATCACTACAGTCAAGACACACACACACACACACACACACATACAGAGGGCATAATGAATTGAGATGTCAGACACATTTTAAGGCAACGTAACAGGAAATTATAATATAGAGACTTTACATCAATAGAAGCATGAGGGACTGGATGAATGAGTAAGGGATGGAGGGATGGATGAATGAGTAAGGGATGGAGGGATGGATGAATGAGTAAGGGTTGGAGGGATGGATGAATGAGTAAGGGATGGAGGGATGGATGAATGAGTAAGGGATGGAGGGATGGATGAATGAGTAAGGGATGGAGGGATGGATGAATGAGTAAGGGATGGAGGGATGGATGAATGAGTAAGGGTTGGAGGGATGGATGAATGAGTAAGGGATGGAGGGATGGATGAATGAGTAAGGGATGGAGGGACTGGATGAATGAGTAAGGGATGGAGGGATGGATGAATGAGTAAGGGATGGAGGGATGGATGAATGAGTAAGGGATGGAGGGATGGATGAATGAGTAAGGGATGGAGGGATGGATGAATGAGTAAGGGATGGAGGGATGGATGAATGAGTAAGGGATGGAGGGATGGATGAATGAGTAAGGGATGGAGGGATGGATGAATGAGTAAGGGATGGAGGGACTGGATGAATGAGTAAGGGATGGAGGGATGGATGAATGAGTAAGGGATGGAGGGATGGATGAATGAGTAAGGGATGGAGGGATGGATGAAAGTGTGAGAGAAATAAACCCAAACGAAATGTGATTCTGGTTCCCCACAAAGTTAGTAAAACCTGAAAAAATAAACGTTAGTTTTGCCTTATGGGTTAGGTTAAGGGGTTAGGTTTAAGACTGGAGGTTATTGAATATTTCTGTTTCAGGTCTCCACAAGGAGAGAGAAACATGTGTGTCTCACTTTTCTCTGTCACCTCTGCCTGACAGGTGTCTCTGATAGTCCAGTGATTTACATCCCAGAGTCTGTCTGTCTGCCCAGCGGCAGTAAATGACTCTGATTCCCATCAGCCATCACACTCACCTGCTCAGAGAAAAATATAGTTGTTAGCGAACGCAGCCCTGGTGTTCACACAGGATATTGTTAATGAGTGTTTTCCCTGAGGCAGCTCAATTTGATTGGCCCAATTCTAAAGTCCTCCCCATTTACATGTCTCCAGGCTACCCTCTTCTACCAGCTAGTTTTAATTACAGTACACCTGTCCCCTCTTCCCATCACCCCCCCCATTTCTCTTGGTTTGCTCATTTTCATCTGGTGTCATATTGGTTTCGATGTTACAGTAAAATATGTTTGAAATCAACTCTGAACTTAAACCAATCCTTAATACTGCGGTTTGCACGAAAAGCCCTTCTCTCATGCTTGATTTGGGTAACCGCTGCCAAGACACACTGGCATCCATCTTGATGGAAGGATGTTGTTGACTGGCATCACACACTGGCAATAAACTGGCATCCTTCTTGATGGAAGGATGTTGTTGACTGGCATCACACTGGCATAACACTGGCATCCTTCTTGATGGAAGGATGTTGTTGACTGGCATCACACTGGCATCCTACTTGATGGAAGGATGTTGTTGACTGGCATCACACACTGGCAATAAACTGGCATCCTTCTTGATGGAAGGATGTTGTTGACTGGCATCACACTGGCATCCTTCTTGATGGAAGGATGTTGTTGACTGGCATCACACTGGCATCCTTCTTGATGGAAGGATGTTGTTGACTGGCATCACACTGGCATCCTTCTTGATGGAAGGATGTTGTTGACTGGCATCACACTGGCATCCTTCTTGATGGAAGGATGTTGTTGACTGGCATCACACTGGCATCCTTCTTGATGGAAGGATGTTGTTGACTGGCATCACACTGGCATCCTACTTGATGGAAGGATGTTGTTGACTGGCATCACACACTGGCAATAAACTGGCATCCTTCTTGATGGAAGGATGTTGTTGACTGGCATCACACTGGCATCCTTCTTGATGGAAGGATGTTGTTGACTGGCATCACACTGGCATCCTTCTTGATGGAAGGATGTTGTTGACTGGCATCACACACTGGCATCCTTCTTGATGGAAGGATGTTGTTGACTGGCATCACACTGGCATCCTTCTTGATGGAAGGATGTTGTTGACTGGCATCACACTGGCATCCTTCTTGATGGAAGGATGTTGTTGACTGGCATCACACTGGCATCCTTCTTGATGGAAGGATGTTGCTGACTGGCATCACACTGGCATCCTTCTTGATGGAAGGGTGTTGTTGACTGGCATCACACTGGCATCCTTCTTGATGGAAGGATGTTGCTGACTGGCATCACACAGTGGCATCCTACTTGATGGAAGGATGTTGTTGACTGCAATTCTTGTAAAGGAAGAAATGGACAAAAACAAAACTACATGCACCCCCCAGAATGCACTGGAGACACCAACACCCCTCCCTTGGACACCAGCCATGGACTCCAAATGCAAAGCATAGAATCAAGACTAGACTAACTACAGTGCAAACAAACACAACTCCCTAAAATGAAACAGCTGTGAAGCCTATTGTCTATAAACTTTTCTTCCTAAAAATGGTGGAACTGAGTACATGTGCTATGTTTTCTAAGCGTGTGATTTGATATGGATGAAAATACACACCCAAAGTGCTTGAATGCAGAGCAAAGAAAATATATAACTGTCAGCTTTTGGAGTATATAAACACTTTATGAGTTTGCTGTAGACAATGAACACTAGTTGTAGTGTATGGAATGAACATGAAAGTGTGTGCGCTCCCGTGCATTCCATTTGGTGCCACTGCGGCCATTGTAATATTAAGCTGTTTAAGAGTCGTGAAAACACCAGCTACTCTGAGCTAGATCACACTGTCTGCCAGAACAGCGGGGTCTCTCATGCATCTGGTTCAGTGTTGCCTGCCTCAAAGTGAGCATGGAAGGTGTCTCAGCTTGTCTGGTAAGTTGGCGTAGCTGGGCAGCTCACAGCTGGGTTTCCTCTTGTAAATAGAGAGGGACAGACAACGGGAGACGGAGAGAACGGGAGAAAGCTAAAATCCACTTTCCCACACCCAGAGTACTCACTACACTGTTCATGAAAAGGACTGTCAAATCTGCGTTTGGGACGTTGGTTATGGCGATGTGCCATGCTACAGACAGCGGTTATGGTTTGTTAATACTCCGGTGTGGTTAGATTTAGGTGGTTAGGTTAGACCCCAGCGCAGCTACGATTAAGAAAAAAAGACTGCGCGTGTCTCGTGATTCAGACTCGCAAAGCGCCGCGGTCCGAGTCGGTGGCGTTTCGACACTGCGACTGTCCCCAGTCGCTACTGCCTAGCAACACTTTACTTCATTTGAAGCGCGCTTCATTTAAAGTGTTGCTTAGGGCCCCCACATGCGCATCGCATGTGGTTTGGTGTTCACTTCTGCTGGTTGTACATCAGTGGCCGGCCCTAGCCTTTTGGGGGCCCTAAGCAACATTTTATTTGGGGGGCCCCCCTCTCCCCTAGCAGTCTGGGGCTCACTAGTGGTCCAGGGACCCCTAGCAGTCAGGGGCCCTAAGCAACCGCGTATGCCACTTATGCCTAGGGCCGGCCCTGGTGTGCATACATGTCAGCGGTACCACTGTGGGAGGGAGAGAGGATTTACTGACCACGCAGAACTCTTCAGTTGTCTTCTTCTCCAACTCTGTCCCTCTCTTTATTCGTCCATCCCACTTCTCCCCACGCCTCTTTCACCTTACTCTCTCCATTCCTATATTTACACCTCAGCGTCCTGTTTTAGCCGACCTCTCTCCCCCCATCCCCTCTTCTCCACTCACATATTTTTCTGTCTGGATTTCTCGGTACCCCGGGGGGGGCTTCTTAGGATTCCGCTCCGTCTTGTCACCGTGGATACGCACTGTGTCGTCGTGGATACCGTTACCTCGTGAGGTTGCGTCAGGCTGAGTCTGCGTCACGGAGGTCCCAGAAGGGAAGGAGAGACTTGTGGTGTTGTTGTTATTGTTGTTTTCCACCCCTCGCGGCCTTTCTCTCCCTCGCTCTACCTCTCCTTCAGTCTCTCTCAGCCTTTGTATCTTTTTTTCTTTACCTCTCTTTTTTAGTCTATCTGCCTTTTTAACCCCCCCCCCATGTTGTTCTTCCGTCATTCCCCCTCTCTTTCTCACCATCTTTTAGTGTCTGCCTCTCCACCCGCTCAGTGCCCAAGGGATCAACAGTGGGTCCCCACCTGTCTTCACGAAGACGCTCCAAATACGTACCGCCCGTGAACATAATTCACACACCCACACACACACACAACCCCTCACTGGGTACTCTGATCTACTTCAATAGACCACCATATTGGAAAAGGCTGTGTTCGGAGTGATCCTGAGGTCAGCTGACGCGTGGCTGAGTCGACGCCCACTCGGCATCCATGTAACGCGTATCTGTGTCATTCGGCTAAAGCGTGTGCCGGGAGCTCGTTCGGCCGCCAGGCTGTTGTCGGCAAGCATCCCTTAGGGGGCAGTGACCCACTGATGACCTGAGGGTCAACCGCGTTGGGGAAAATTTGACCTGCCACGGCGTTGGCGTTCTGAATCCACATCACATATCTGAGGAATGGTGTGGTAAGTAGTGTCTTTAACCCTGACTTTTAAACACATGTTAAGTCCGTAAACAAAAGTAGAGGTTCTCAGCCTCCTCTTCCACCCGGGAGCAAAGCCTCTCCTAAATATTGTAACAGCCTGGAATAGGACTTAGGAGGCACTAAAATCTATGTCAGCCCAGCATTCTTGGGTCCCTAGGAGCTCTTTCGAAGCCAGCCAGCCTGGGCCTTTTTGTAGTTAGCGAGGATATTTGGTTGCTGGGTATTACTTTCTCATGTAAATTGTGTTCGGCGAAAGTGCCAAAATGGCTGCGGACATGTCCCTCTCCGGTTGCCTCTTCCGTCCACTGTGTGCAATAGCCGTCGGATACAGTTGTAATGTGAGAGACGTGGCGGCCATTCACTCTGCCCGGTCGGCACATGTTGTCAGGGCGACATCTGTTTTAAATTTAGTCACATCGGAAAGGGAGTCTGACACGCACTGACGGTCCACAGACAAGGCAGCGCTGGAAAAAAAAAAAAGCTGTATATTCATATATCTTTCAATGATATCTAAATAAATATTTAAATAAATGACATTAATTTACTAGCTATATTTTTCTGTCAAACCCCTCTGGGCACCAGTCTGGGTCGTGTGATGAGAAATGGAGAGGGAGAGAGGTGGATGGAGAACGAGAGCGGGGGAGGACAGTCAATCTGACATCCAGTAGGACAGTTGGTCAAATCCCGGGGGGGGAGGGGGGGATCCGACACCATCCCCCACAGGACACTAGTCAACTGCACTCCCTCTTCACCAGCAGGGCCCGGAAAGAGGGCGGGGGGTTTGGGGAGACTCCCGTATGAGCCCCACAATCTCTGTGATCACTAGCCTTAACATCTTCAGGGAAGCACGTGAGTGTGTGTGTGTGTGTGTGTGTGTGTGTGTGTGTCCAAAGTGTGTGTGCCCACTGAGCCCTAGGCTGTCAGTCAGAGTGAAGCAATACACTATTACTTCAGGCTCCAGAATGTCAGGGACGGAAAGTTTCGTTCCCCAGAGGCGGAGACTGGGGCCAGGCTTACCCTGACACACACACACACACACACACACACATATAGTTTAAAAGTCTTCCAGGGTGTTGTGACGACTTTGAGTTCCAAATGACACTCTGTGGGTCTGCAGCAGGCAACCCCACGAGCTGAAACCTGCCCAAAAAAAAAACATATATTTGCCCACAAAGACGAATTAGAATTTTTTATCGTTACCATTTTCTGCAATTTGTGGTTTAAACAAATCTAAATACCCCTAAATTCAGGCACACCTGTCTTTGTGCGCATGCGTACGTTTGCGCACGTTTCAGAGCGGAATACACAGAGACGAAATCCTTCCCATTCTCATCCGTGGATAACGGGATAAATAATGGTAGCTTCCCCCTCTCTGCCTTCACCTCTCTCGAATTCCTCTCACCCCTAACAGTCTCTCTCTCTTTCCCCTCTTCTCTCTTCCTTTCTCTCACCCAGTTTTTCTTCCCTCCCTCCCTCCCTCCTCCACAGAGTAATGACTAGGAACTGCAGTTACATTTGGGACGGTTTCAAACATAGAGACGGTGTGTGGGGGGGTTTGGTACTCCTCTGTAACCATAAACTCCACCTGCCCCCACAGACACACCACAATATATCCACCCATCCCCTTCCATCATCCATCCATCCATCCATCCATCCAATTTTATCCCTCTGTCTCATCGTCCGCCCGTCTGCTGGTCTTCCTCTCTATTCACTATACCGGCCGTCTAGCTGTATATCTTTTCATCCGTAGATTTGCCAATCAGAATGCCTGCTCTGAGAGAGATGGAGAAGAGAGAGACAAAAGCAGAGAGGGACGAATCAAGCAGAGAGTGAATGGAGTGGCAGAGAGAGAGAGAGAGAGAGAGCTTGTCTGGCTTTCACATCATCACCAAATCAAATTCTACCCTGTGGGATAGAAGGAGATGGAGAGAGATGGAAAGAAAGATCGAAGAGGGCGAGAGAAAGGAAGAAGAGGACGAGGGACAGAAAGAGAGAATACAGCTCTCTTCCCCCTGACTGTCGAGATTAAACTTTTTCATTTGGATAATCCCTCTCTCTCTCCCTCTCTCTCCTCTCTCTCCCTCACTCCTTGTTCTGTTCAAAGGACTACCTCCTCTCTCTATTCCATTACCACGGTAACAGACCCTTGGAGGGAACGAGAGATACACGAGCTGGGAACGCACGCACTTCTTAAATGTATAGAGCTCTCAATGTGGGAGATGGAACATGGAGGAGGGAGATAAATGGGGGGGGTGGAGCACAAAGCGGAGGGGGGTTGATACGACACGCGGCGGTGAAGTTGGGAACGTTCTCCCTGTGAGCCAGCTTTTGCCTTGTAGCCGGAGAAAAACTGAAGAATGGGGAGGGAGGACGCTGGAGGTGAGGAGGTCTAATTGAGATAAATATAGAGACGGGGGCCTCCATTTTTGTCCGGGACCGGACACCTTTAACTGTTGGTTACAAATCAACAAGTTAAGGTCTTTGACAGCTGGCTGTTTGTCCCTTAACCAGTTGAATTGAAACTTTTTTGGGGGGGCCCAACGTTTTGATTTGACAGGAGAGTTTTTTCTGCAAGAACAGTGGGTGAGATTCAAACCCTCGCTCACCTCATCCATACTTCTCCGTTTTTCCCCCCAGTGGGTGAGGAAGCTGTCATCTGTACTGGAGCGTATCCCTAACTCTGTTTTGTCATCCTGTCATCCATCTCTCCCTCCATCCCGTCCCGCCATCATCCATCCTTCGTCTGGCTGTCTCCTCTGGGCTTTCAGGTTGACCGGCACATGACTCTGTGTGTGTGTGTGTGTGTGGCAGTCAGGAACAAATGCCAGGTGGATGATTATTGGTGAGCTGTAACAGAAAACTGGGTGGTAACAGGAGGACACAAGAAGTAACAGGGAGGTAATAAGGAGGTAACGGGGGGAAACAAGAAGTAACAGGGAGGTAATAAGGAGGTATCGGGGAAACAATAAGTAACAGGGAGGTAATAAGGAGGTATCGGGGAAACAATAAGTAACAGGGAGGTAATAAGGAGGTAACTGGGGGAAACAAGAAGTAACAGGAAGGAAATAAGGAGGTAACAGGGAAACAAGAAGTAACAGGGAGGAAATAAGGAAGTAACAGGGAAACAAGAAGTAACAGGGAGGTAATAAGGAGGTATCGGGGAAACAAGAAGTAACAGGGAGGAAATAAGGAAGTAACAGGGAAACAAGAAGTAACAGGGAGGTAATAAGGAGGTAACAGGGAAACAAGAAGTAACAGGGAGGTAATAAGGAGGTAATGGGGAAACAAGAAGTAACAGGGAGGTAATAAGGAGGTAATGGGGAAACAAGAAGTAACAGGGAGGAAATAAGGAGGTAACAGGGAAACAATAAGTAACAGGGAGGTAATAAGGAGGTAACGGGGAAACAAAAAGTAACAGGGAGGAAATAAGGAGGTAACCGGATGTAACAGGGAGGTAATAAGGAGGTAACCGGATGTAACAGGGAGGAAATAAGGAGTTAACCGGATGTAACAGGGAGGTAATAAGGAGGTAACCGGATGTAACAGGGAGGTAATAAGGAGGTAACCGGATGTAACAGGGAGGTAATAAGGAGGTAACCGGATGTAACAGGGAGGTAATAAGGAGGTAACCGGATGTAACAGGGAGGTAATAAGGAGGTAACCGGATGTAACAGGGAGGTAATAAGGAGGTAACCGGATGTAACAGGGAGGTAATAAGGAGGTAACCGGATGTAACAGGGAGGTAATAAGGAGGTAACCGGATGTAACAGGGAGGTAATAAGGAGGTAACCGGATGTAACAGGGAGGTAATAAGGAGGTAACCGGATGTAACAGGGAGGTAATAAGGAGGTAACCGGATGTAACAGGGAGGTAATAAGGAGGTAACCGGATGTAACAGGGAGGTTCCCGCCAAACCCTCTTTTTCTCCTCCCTAATTTTTCTTTTTCTCTTGCTTTCCCTGACACTTTTCTCTCCACGGTGGAGTGGACATAACAGCACACTAGTCGGGTGAAGGGTGTAGAATGGGACTTTAGTCCCACCCTATTCCAAATTACACCCTACTCTCCATAGGGGCCAGTTCAAAATAGGGAACTACATAGGAAACAGGTTGCCATTTGGAATAGGAGGTGGGCTTCTGTCTGTCGGGGCTTGACTGGGTCTGTGTGCCCAGGGGGCTTGACTGGGTCTGTGTGACCAGGGGGCTTGACTGGGTCTGTGTGCCCAGGGGGCTTGACTGGGTCTGTGTTCCCAGGGGGCTTGACTGGGTCTGTGTGCCCAGGGGGCTTGACTGGGTCTGTGTGACCGGGGGGCTTGACTGGGTCTGTGTGACCAGGGGGCTTGACTGGGTCTGTGTGACCAGGGGGCTTGACTGGGTCTGTGTGACCGGGGGGCTTGACTGGGTCTGTGTGACCGGGGGGCTTGACTGGGTCTGTGTGACCGGGGGGCTTGACTGGGTCTGTGTGACCAGGGGGGCTTGACTGGGTCTGTGTGACCAGGGGGCTTGACTGGGTCTGTGTGACCGGGGGGCTTGACTGGGTCTGTGTGCCCGGGGGGCTTGACTGGGTCTGTGTGACCGGGGGGCTTCTCTAGTAGAGGTTCAGTCATTGGGTCTGTGACAGGCGAGAGCTGTGCAGTGTGAATGTGTGTGTGTGATAGTGAGTGAGTGTGTGTATGTGATGAATGAGCCAAAGCCAGCATGCGTTCCCCGGGTGGCCTTGGATCAATCTGCTTATCTGTTAGCTGCCAGCACCCAGTCCTGATTAACGACACACACACACACACACACACACCTTGCACAATTACACACACGCACAAACAGGAGATCCGTATTCATTAGAGTAGATGTCCATATTGAACAGATTACACATCAAGCCTTTGCATCAACTCCATCTATTGGCTGTTTATGGACACACATCCTCCTTCATTCTGTCTCGACTTCCTCACTGTCTTCTGTCTCTTTTGTATCCCTCCATCCTTCTTCCTTTCTCATGCCTCCTTTCCTCTTTTCTTCCTTATCCTCTCTATCCCTCTCTTCTCCACTTTCTTCTCTCTGTTCAGCTCCTCA
The DNA here is from genome assembly GCF_011004845.1 of Esox lucius. Lineage (NCBI taxonomy): Eukaryota > Metazoa > Chordata > Actinopteri > Esociformes > Esocidae > Esox > Esox lucius. The sequence continues at coordinate 18,132,850 of NC_047593.1, forward strand.
CTGTTCATACCTGGAGGGGGGGGGTAGACAGGTAGTATGACAGCTAGACGGGTAGTATGACAGCTAGACAGGTAGGGAGACAGGTAAGGGGACAGAGAGACGAGTAGGGTGAAAAGGGAGACCAGTAGGGTGATTGGTAGGGTGACAGGGAGACAGGTTGGGAGACAGGTAGGGAGACAGGTTGGGAGACAGGTAGGGTGACAGGGAGGCAGGTAGGGAGACAGGTAGGGAGACAGGTTGGGAGACAGGTAGGGTGACAGGGAGGCAGGTAGGGTGACAGGTAGGGAGACAGGTTGGGAGACAGGTAGGGTGACAGGGAGACAGGTTGGGAGACAGGTAGAGAGACAGGTAGGGTGAAAGGTAGGGTGAAGGGGAGACAGGTAGGGAGACAGGTAGGGAGACAGGTAGGGTGACGGGGAGACAGGTAGGGAGACAGCTAGACAGGTCGGTAGACAGGTCGGTAGACAGGTAGGGAGACAGGTCAGTAGACAGTTAGGGTGACAGCTAGACAGATAGGGAGACAGGTGGGTAGACAGGTAGGGAGACAGCTAGACAGGTAGGGAGACAGGTCGGTAGACAGGTAGGGAGACAGCTAGACAGTTATGGAGACAGGTCGGTAGACAGGTAGGGAGACAGCTAGACAGGTAGGTAGACAGGTCGGTAGACAGGTAGGGAGACAGCTAGACAGGTAGGGAGACAGGTCGGTAGACAGGTAGGGAGACAGCTAGACAGGTAGGGAGACAGCTAGACAGGTAGGGAGACAGGTCGGTAGACAGGTAGGGAGACAGCTAGACAGGTAGGGAGACAGGTCGGTAGACAGGTAGGGGGACAGCTAGACAGGTAGGGAGACAGGTCGGTAGACAGGTAGGGAGACAGCTAGACAGGTAGGGAGACAGGTCGGTAGACAGGTAGGGAGACAGCTAGACAGGTATGGAGACAGGTCAGCAGACAGTTAGGGTGACAGGTAGACAGGTAGTAGACTATTGTATTGTGAGACACCAGCTTGGACCACTTCGCCACTCAGGGGCATTTCACACACTGTATTGAAGTTATTTTTTTATTTTGCCACAGGGCGTAGATAAAGAAATAACACATTTATCGCAAATGTCTTGCAATTCGAAAAATGCTTCCATTGTGCAGAGATTTGTTTGTCTCTAAATGTTAAGCAATTTATCAAGAGATTCAACCTATTTGCCATGGAGTGGAGACAATTTCCTACCATTCTAGATATTGTGTATCTAGAACACACCCATCCACACACACACCCATCCAAACACACGTCCACACACACAGACACACAAACCCATCCACACGCACGCACACACACTCAAACCCATACACACACACACATCTGAACTATGAGCCTCTACATATGCTCCATCCTTCTACACCCACACCATGACAAACAGAAGGGTGTGGTGTAAAGGACCCTTGGACAGGAAGGCAAAATGTGGAGAGAAAGAGAGAATGGGAGAAAGATGGTGAGATGATGGGAAATGGAAAAGTGATAGAGAGAAAGAGTAGGAGTTACTGTGTAGTTACTGTGTAGTTACTGTGTAGTAAATGGTAAGACAGAAAAACAAAAGGGGAGTAAAGCAAAGAGGGAATGGGGGGGAGAAGGAGAAGTGCAATTATAGTTCCTTATTTTTAGGTAATTCTCCATTTAATTAAAAAGCAGTAAGCGTTGACAGAGAGGATGACCCATAATCATGGGTCTCTATTTTCCTTTGTCAACTGTAAATGTTTGCAAATTTTTTACATCACTGTATTATAATAATATTCAAAACGCCATAATCCTTTTAAAACGTGTTTGTAATAATGACTACTTAAAATCGTAGATTATTATTTTATTTTTTTCACTTTTGTTATTTATTAGAGCTTTTCAATATTATTGTTATTATTTTCCCATGCCAATGAAGCCCTTCAATTGAATGAGTGAAAAGGGGATAGAAAAAAATACAGGGAAGACAAAGACGCGAGAGGAGGAAAGATAGACCGATCACGCCAAATGTCTTCTGGCAACACAGCTTTTTCTGACAGTAGAAAAATATTTATTCATATAAACGTTGGTGATAAACAAACCAACACATGAAGAGAAGCAATTGTCAGCTGAATTACTTAATAAAGCATCTCGCTCTTCGGCATTTTGTGTGTGTGTGTGTGTTTGTGTGTGTCTGCGTGTGTGTGTGTTAAAGACATCTGTCCGTCTGCAGAAGTCCACACTTCGATCCGTTTTCCAGTAGTTGCATATGGTGTCCACAATGACATGCAGCCCAGTCCCCGATCCCAGTGACACCCGTGCAAATAGCAACACTTTTGGAGTTATTGAAAGCCGGCATCAAACACTAGATTTGGTTGTAGCCTAGCGAGCTTACGTTAGCTTAGAAGGAATCTCAGGTAGCCAGGTTCTAGTATGCAAATCTTCCTCTCACATTTGCTACACTCCCTACAATCAGGACAATCCTACGTAACAGTATTGTAGGATTCATCGCAGCATGTTATTGCCATTATCAAAAAAAATCTACAAAAGTTAGCCAAAAGGTTACTAACCAACACAAACAAAACCTATGCTCAGTTTTGATAGCCCGCAGAAGTAGGAGCCACTGTCCGTTGGATGTAACTATAAACCCTAACCTGGCCATCTGCTCCTGTTAATGAGCCAGCTCCCTACTCAAATCCCCTGCTTCTTCTGCCTGCTGTAGGGCTAGCCCTGAGCCCCAACACCTGTCATTTTACCCCACCTCTCATCACCTGTTAATGGGCTAGCTCCCTACTCAAGTCCCCTGCTTATTTTTTGGCCTGCTGTCGTTTTAGCCCTGCTTCAGCTTGTCTGTTTTACACCTAATCAAGACTTTAATATTTCTGTCATAACAATGTGTCTCACAACGAGGAGAAAGCCGTTAACATCTTAAATGCATTCTCCAATATGCAAAAACGATATTTTTTTCTCTGTCTTTCTGCCTCTCTTTACCATTCTTTGCCACTCAATTTGCCTCTCTTTAACCTCTGCGCGTGTGTGTGTCTGTGTGTGTGTGTGTGTGTGTGTGTGTCCGTCCGTCCATAAATGAATGCATAAGACCGGTCGGCTAGGTAAGGCCTGTCAGGTCGCTAGCATGAGCAAACATGGAGATGGAGAGAAAACAGGAATCAAACGGCTTCTTAGCTGTCAAACTCAACCCATAGCATAACTGAAGCTGTCACAAACACACATACTGGATACACATGCAAACCTTGGCCTAAAGGTAACACAAAAGTAAACCTGCACACACATCTAAAATGCCATCAATCAAAAACCAGACATTGTGAAAGTTTAAACCGTTTCACTTCAGATGAGACGTTTTGGCGGCTAGGCAGTATAGAGATCTAATCAGCTAATACACCATTTTTTTGTATATATTTTTTTTAATGGGTTGATGGCCAGGGATTGGGTAAAATCCCAGAATCCGCAGAAAGACAAAAATTTTAATATTTGATTCACCTCAAATGCCAATCTGTTTAAGAACAGGTGGTGATAGCAATGTGTCAGTATTAAAATAGTGTCCTCCAGGGGGAACTGTGTGGATGCAAATCCTTTCATCTGGTAAACATATTTATCTGCAATAATGTCTGATCTATCTCCTTAAATAAAAAAAAATAAGCAAAAATGTGCTGCAGCCAAGCCTTTATCACAAGGAAGCCTAATTCACAGTAATATTAAATAAACCCTTTTCTTTTTATTTAAACATTCACTACATTATGAAATAATGACATTAAAATACTTTTAGGATTGTGCATGCTACTGAAGTGCTAATCATATTTTCTTCAGTGTTTTAAATGTATTCACATTACCTGTTATTATTTTTATGGTTTTACAATAATTTTAGAGTTGCATTATTGTTTGTTTTCATTCAACAATGTAATTATTTCATCTAGACAGTTCCCTTGACTATACAGCTAGGCTAGTATTGTTGAAGGTGGCTAGCTAGTGTCTACAGCTGAGGTGCCTGAGATCATTGTAGATAGAAGTTTACAGCTTTACAACATTACAAAGTATGGTATTATGTTAAAAGAAAAATTATAAAAAAGTCCTGAGCTGTTCATGTCTCTCTTGACATTTTGCAGTACACAGCAGAGTGCCAATCCAAGTGGTATCCAAACCGGATTGGCCATATCCTGTCGAGCAAATCGGATTTACTTTGCGTCGGATACGTGTGATGCCCAAATGTGTCCGAAAGACAGAAAAAAAAAATATGCTTTGTTTCCACACATTCCACATGTCTCGCGTTAATTTGCGGTCTCTCAGTTATTTGTTCGGCAGGGTAATTCTTGGGCACAGTTCCCCTGGTCTGTGCACGAACGGCGCCCTATGGAAGCACATGTGGGATGTGTGATAACACTCCAACACGTACACACCTGCCGGGACCCTGCGTGTTCACACTCACCAGATTAATTGGCAATTACTCGTGGCACAGGTACGTCACTGTAGTTACGATAGCAAGGTTCAGACAGAGGTAACTGACGAGTGGCGAGAGAAGGGGAAGGTGGTATCCTAACTGCTTAACCCTAAATATGCTGCTCCACACGCACTGCTTATTGCAAAATCAAGGGTGTGGAAATGACACGAAAATACAGTTACTGTTACTAAACATGGCAAAGCAGTTTCAGGGCAATATTGGTTATACGTGATAAAGACGATATAATGAACAGTTGGACACAATCCTAAATTATTTGTGCATTTTATTTTATTGTATGCCCCTAGTTCTGATAGATTAGTGGTACCGGCAAGGCTGCAGAAATAATTAGACGGGACGACCTGGAAAAAGTTGGTAAAACTCATTCAACTCTGGTAATGTTTTGGCGGCTCAAAACATTCACCTATCTCCCATTTGGCCACATACTGTACTGCCCTGTACCTTTGTTATTTGTACAGGTTAAATTGCAGGAGCAGTCATTCAGTGCCCATATAAATAACCTTCAATCTAAAACTGAACTCAGTATTGTTTCTGGATTTTGTTTCCGTTATAAGGCAACCTTCACCCATGATACCAAGTATACCCTTATAAAAATGACCATCCTGCCAATCATCCACTGTAGCGATAAAACAAACAGGCTTGCCATTAAAAAGACCCTTAACAAATTCATTGTAATTGTCTAGACTCACTGGTACCAACTTATTTAAGAGACCCTTTTAGGCAAATCCCCCCTATTGCTCAATTCACTCCTCAACATCTGATACTCCAATGTTGATAGCTCACATTGGGCACTCCTAAACCCCACTTCTCCTTTGGATGTCATCCATTTTGGTTTTCTACTGCCGAGGTTTGAAACAAACGGCAAACTTGTTATTTTCAGCACACCTCACTCGCTAAAAACCAAAATATTCTATTGTGTACAACACTTGCTGTATATAGTGTCATTATTTATTAGTATGGTTTTGACATATGCGGTTCTGTGTTTTACTCTCATATTGCAGTTGAATGTTGTTAGACTGGATTAAATAGCAGTGATATAAAGAAACAGAGTGGGACTCTTATGTATAATGGAAAGCACATGAGCTATGTTATGTGTTGGTAGTAGAGGCCACCTTGTCAGTCGGTTCATACCAGATTAATGACTATAGTGTTGCCAGACCCCCCGTCTCAGTTCCAAGGTGTTACGCTGCTATATTATTGTGCTGGGGGATATGAGGAATGCACTTTCTAACTTTTCTCAGTCTCCTCCAGTTTTAAATTTTAGGAGGAGATGAGGTCCTGGTCCACACCTGCAGAGTACCTGGTTTGGGGGGCCCGTTGCTGTCCCTGTCCTTGTCCATCTGGTCATACTTTTGATCTAGTCTAGAATCAAATAGACTCTGGATTTAGCCCAGGGAAATGTATTTATTATTCTAATTGGACTCTTAATATCTCACCCGGCACAGCCAGAAGAGGACTGGTCATCCCTCTGAGCATGGGTCCTCTCTAGGAATTTTCTTCCTAAAATTCGGTCTTCTTAGGGAGTTTTTCCAAGCCACTGAAATCCAACACTACTCTTGTTTGCTCCTTGGGGTTTAAGGCCGGGTGTCTCTGTAAAGCACTTGTGACAACTGCTGTGGTAAAAAGGGCTTTATAAATAAATTTGATAGATTGATTGATATAGTGGACGTTTGTGCAAAATATAAATTGAAAAGCCACCAGTTGTGAATCCGAAGGTTGCATGTTCAAATGCATCGAATGACAAACCTTACATTTCTTTGTTTTATCTTTCCCCCAAACCTTACTCTCATCCGTTGAGTAAAAACACCTCACCCTTCGCCTAAACCTTATTGCACCACTAGGCTCGTCATCATTCGCTTCACATACGGACGTTTGCTTGCATTTTTTAAAATGTTAAGTGCCAATGTTAGACTGCGAGAATGTGTTGGCTTCACAGACTACTTCAGTCAGTGGACACACACAAACACACACACACACACTCCCTCCTCTCCTATCAATTACAGCCCAGCTACCAGCTATCATCAATTCAAATACAGTGGTAATAATTATTATGCACTGACACTAACATCATAAAGTCTGCGTGTGCGTGCGCGGGCGAGTGTGCGTGTCCGTGCACATTTTGTGTATGTGTCTCGTCATCAGGAAACATGATGGGAGTTTGGGAGGAGGCTGAGGACAGAAATAATGACATGATAATTGTGTTTGATATCTGTTTCGGTTTTGTAGCCGTTCTGTCTCACCTAGTTATTGAGATCTCTACGAGGGTTTTTCTGAACAAACCCATTATTTCGCTAATTACTAATAGAGTTCTCTCTTTTAAATTAACAGAGTTTAATTGAAATGCTCAATTACTGGGAAGCTGAATGATAACAACCACTTTTACATAATTGTCCCACCCAAAACTGTATTCATAGAAGTTTCTACCGTTAAGCTTAGTTAAATGGGCAGTGTTTTGTGTTTGGCTCGTTAGGCCGGTGATAATGCACTCCTGTAAAAGTGGGCATGTCTGCAGTTAGGTTTGACTGAGCCACCGTTGATTGGTTGAGCTTACTGTCTGATCTACAAATGATTTGTTTTGTAGCAATTGTTGTGGCCTTTGTGTTTCGCGCATCGCTCAGTCGACATTACAGGTTGACACGTTTACTCTGGCCTTGACAACAGCATGACAGTAGCTCTATAATCCTTGTCTAATTGTTCCCACTCTCGAAGGTGGGTTTTCCAAAACGGGACTATAAATATTCCCGGGAGTTTGCTACCTAGCTAGTCTTTTGAAAACGCCAGGGGCAAAATGTGTCCTTTATCTTATAGGGGATTTTAGATACACTTAGGGGGCTGACAAATAAGGTGTTTGTTTGGTTTAGGCTCACCCCAGCTCAGGTTCAGATTACTGTGTAAGTCTCATCAGGACAAGGTGACACTTGTCAACATAGTTGCCTCAAATCACTCTATAAAAAATATTGTCTGAATACAAAATATATTGATAAAAGTCCCATTTTAGGATATTTACATTGCCTACACGAAACACTTATGTGGATCTAGCAATCCCCTATGGAAGAAATTAATATTGTAATAACGAAAAGAACCGCATTTTGAGTTTTGCCGCTGGGTTTTATGGTCAATGTGACTTGTATTATTTCAGTCAATTGTGTTTTGCTTACAACCGAGATATTTAGATAGATTGTATTAAAGAAAATAAAAAATGTATTCGATATTCGTCTGCCTACAACCGTTCCCTCCACTGTGCCTCTTCATTCACTGTAAGCAGAGCTTGGAGTGCTTTATATTAATATAATATCTCGTCATCAGAAAGGACACACACACACACACACACAAAGAGAGAGATCGGACAGGAGCTGAGATGACAATATAATTATGTCCTTGGGGAGAAAGCGGGACGGTGATTAGGTGACTTGGTTTAGAAATTTGTGTAATGAGAAAGTGGTGTTAGGAAAATACTCGCGGAAACCACTGAATGTGTTCATGGGGGTGCGCGCCTCCCCATCGGTACGCGTTTCATGTCATTACGGAACCCCTCTCTGATGAATAAACATATTACAAACTAGATGAGCTCTGACCAGACGCATGCAGTGATGTGTCTTAATCTGCTACCCAAAACAAAACGATCCCCGGGGAGACTTCCTGTCATCCACTTCCTGTCGGCAACACAAACCGCCCCCCTTCCCAAATGACAGCCTGTGCCCTGCAAAGTGCACTACTTTTGGCCAGGGCTCTATGGGTGCACTGTGGAGGGAATCAGAGGCTGTTTGGGACACGTGAACCTGCCTGCCGTCACAACACCGTCTCAAGGTCATGCAGGCCGCTAGCTAACGAGAAGATGAATGGAAATGAACATAAATGAACAAACATCTGAAATTAATCATCCCATTAGGATCTCAGAAGACGAGGCGTCGTCTTCTGGTGTTTCAAGGGAAGGGACTTGTTTTATTTGTCAGAGTTGTAAGATTGCAAATTACCTGTTCTGGTGTTGGTTGATTGCTGATTAACTTTTCATTCTCTGGATACTGTGAGAACTACCTCACATGTAGGACTTGGCAGTTGAATGGATGCATAGCCAATAGTCGTGCAGTACTTAATTTATATGAACTTAAAAAACTAAAAAACTAGAGCATTGTCCTGTTGGCTAGTCAATCATTCATCTTTTTTAATTTTAGACGTGGAAAAGACCTGCTGTAGTTCGAACTGACTTGAGCCTGAATCCCGAAGTCCAAGACATCCACAGAACCACAATCTAGCTGAGAACCTGTAATTATCAAAGTCTATTTACTCCATGAGAGAAATAGTTTTTTTTATAGGGCCCGAAGAAAGACCCAGTTGAAGCCCATGTCATTGTCTCATCCCTATGATCTCATTAGAACCGGAGGGTTAACATGGAGAAGAAGCCCGGTCCGTTTGAACGCTGGATATTAAACGGTTCCAATTCTTGATCACTGATCATCTGGGAGGTGGAAAAAAAGTTAACATTTGAGTTGTGATAAAACAAGAATAAACATGAGACTAAAAACCCAGATATTTTTCAGGGATCTCCAAGCAATAGGACCAATTGAGAGAATAGACAGCGAGAGGAGACAGAGACGGAGAGAAGCTGGAGCTGATAATCCAATCTTTTATATGTATTTTCTTCTTTTCATCCCTTGTTTTTATCATTCATCTTTCTGTGTTAACGACAGGGAGGAATGTCACTTTGGATTTCTTTAATCTACTCCCAGATCGGTTGTGGAGAGAGACGAGATGGTAATGTGTGTGTGTGTGAGTGTGTGTGCTTCAGTGTATCCCTGCTCGCTGGCTTTGAACCAGCCAGCGCGTCTCACTTTACCTGTGGTAGCTGACGCTCGACTCGCAATGATAAATGATGGTCCGAGTCAGAAAGTGTGTGCGCGTGTGTGTTTGTGTCACAATGCAGAATATATTAAAGACATAAATCTAAAATGTGACGAGAGAGAGAGTGGGAAAGACAGTACAGTGGGATGGAGAGAACGAAGAGGGAGGGGCGGTTTTCTTTCTACCTCTGGTTCCAAATGCAGAACGAGATGGATTGAGGAATGTAATCTCCCTCTCTGTCCCTTAAAATGTAGCGGGAAAAGAAATGGAGAGGAAGTCATCCTTTCAGTTTTCATCCCTCGTTTCCAGGTTTCTATCCTCCTCCAAGCCCAGAGCCATCCCTCTTTCTGTGGATCTCTGTCTGGTTCCACGGCGTTCCCACGGCGTTCCCACTGCGTTCCCATGACGTTCCCACCCTTTCCACTCAGGTGGGATTGTCTTGAAACGTCCGCATACGAGGACTGTCGCGCGTGCGCGCGCGTGTGTGTGTGTGTTCTGGGTTTGGATAGGGGTGTTTGCGTGCGAATATTGGAATGTTTTTCATCCAAGTGTCCTGTCATAAGGCCTGGGTTTTCGTGCGGAGCCTGGGGTAGAAGAGATGAACCGGGCAAATCTACAACTGAAACCACATCCATTCCATAACCCTCCCATAACCGCCACCATCGTTTGGTAGTATGTATGAATAATGAGCCTGTGCATTTACACTAATACCAAGGGCCAGCGGGGACACACACGTTTCAGGTGGGATTGAGCGTGAGGGTGTTTTTAAAATAGCAATAGAAACAATGACACGGAAATAGAAAGCAAGTATTCACACAGGGAGTTTCACTCCATGGTAATTAATGAATCGATTAAATCCAGTGACTACACTGATAATGCTTTTCTCTAATGTCACACCGCCGCTTTCACCCGAGTCAAATTCATCCCTGTTGTCTCATTTAATAATTAAAATGGCTCAATTTATTGTTATTGATCACGGTTCTTGAAAATGCTTCATTTGATACTGGGAGCCAATTGAAATGCACCCCTGTAATTGGACGGCGTTCTGTGAAGATATCACGGTGTTCCTCATCCACCGTGTCAAGTTGTGTGGCCCAGCTGAGAGGACAGGGACCGAAATAACGAGCTTGTTTTATTTTACCGGACCGACGGCGGCCCCGCACGCGAGTGTCCGCCGCCTCCGCCATAAACGAGGAGCAGAAGAATGTCCTCCTCACTGTCCCCACTCTCTCTGTCGAGACCCTCTGTTTAAAGGGACACGGTTCTCCGGTTAATTGCGAAACTCGAGTCGCACAAGCTTTGTTTCGGCCTGATGCACAGGTCCATTTTATAGATATTCCGCGTTAGTCACTTAGCAGACACTCTTAGCCAGAGCAACACGGAGTTGAGAGCATTCACCTTAAGACTGCTGGGTGGAACAACACTCTGGTGGTCCCTGTAATTTAGCCAGTGATGTTGCTTTCAAAGTCATCGCTAAAAGGAAGGCGAACGTCACACGCAGTAGTTCACAAATGGCTAGGTTTCAGACATGGGGGGACAGTGAGCAGGGTCTGCCGTGTTGGTTTCACGCAGAAGCTGGTTCCATCATCGGGGTGTCAGGACAGAGTCAAGCTTTGACCAGGCTGACTGGGAGCTGCCCCCTCCAGAGGGGCGGGGTGGGCAAGAGAGCGGTTTGTCCTGAAGGTAGTGGGCTCCTGTGTAGCTCACTTGGTGAGTTCCGTCCCCGTGTAGCTCACAGGGTCATGGGTTCCATTCCCGTGTAGCTCACAGGGTCATGGGTTCCATTCCCGTGTAGCTCACAGGGTCATGGGTTCCATTCCCGTGTAGCTCACAGGGTCATGGGTTCCATTCCCGTGTAGCTCACAGGGTCATGGGTTCCATTCCCGTGTAGCTCACAGGGTCATGGGTTCTTTTCCCGTGTAGCTCACAGAGTCATGGGTTCCATTCCTGAGTAGCTCACAGGGTCATAGGTTCCATTCCCGTGTAGCTCACCCTAGGGTTGTATGTTCCATTCCCACCGGGAACCAGCATGAAAACGTATATTATTCGATTACTGTATTACGTGTTGTCTTGTAGTGTGTGCAAGCTTCAGAAAGCCGGTGGAATGTCAGCTCCAGACGGGCCGTGGCATGTTGTAGCGTGGGTGAGGTTGAGTCCTTCTGTAGAGAGGGTTTTGCCCAGGGTCACCCAGAGACTCATGGAACGCCGGTTCCACAAGGGGGACCCCGGGCAGTTGACGACCACAGCCGCGGGCTCCCGGGCTGGATGGGCCGCGTGGTGCAGGTTGCGTGAGGTGTGTACTATGTGCGTGTGTGTTTTGCACGACACAACGAGTACTCCTCTGCTGTTCAACATCCCATTCCCATCCCCGCCTGAGCCACAGGGAACTCAGGGTGATTGACTGCTCAAAAAGACCATAAAGGGCAAAAGGAGAGAGGAAGACAGACAGTCAGTCAGTCAAGGAGGGGGGCTGAGAATGTCGGTGTGTATGGGTTTTAGTGTGTGTGTGTGTGTGTGTGTGGAACAGGAGGGCACAGTGCTGTTTTATAGGTGGAACATTTATTTTTGCTCCCATACGCTCCCTGCATTAATCTCCTCCCTCCTCTCCCCTCTCCCCAACTCGATGCGCCTCCCTCTCGCCCGCTTCCGATCCAGCGTCCGCCTATCTGCTGAATGAACCACGGGGACACAAATTATACCGGCCTCTAATTGCATCAGAGGAACCAGAACCTGTCTGAACTTCATAAACGGTGTCACGACTTTATCTGCATTCCCGCCACATCAAATGGGGCCCTTCCTGATTTCATTAAGACGCCTTGTTAAAGGGTCAGGGCTTCTCCTGATTAATTAAGACGCCCGGTTAAAGGGTCTGCCTACATGTCAACATTAAGTTAGTTAGCTTTAGTAATAAAGTGACTAATGTTGTCGAACGTGAAAAGTAGCTAGATTCCGATTGGTTGAAGAATCGTTCCTGATTGGTTATATGCACTTAAACACAATTCGTGTTGGATTTACGGCTTCTCACTCACTGTATTTCCGTGAGCATTTGAAGCAAGCCAAAATCATCAAGGGGAGCGCAGAGAGCAAGAGGAGGAGGGAGAGAGAAAGATTGAGGGAGAGGGTGAAAGAAACAGAGGGAGGGAGTTATGGGGTGATGAGAAGTTCGTATAGAGACTGAAAGCGGGAGAGAGCGCAAAGAATGACATATAAACGGGATGGTATTAGAAGAAAAGAAACCTGTAAAGTCTGCACTTACCGTTTTGATTAGGATTATAGCTTTAATGCCAGCAGCCTGTAAAGTCGGCACTGACTGTTTTTGATTAGGATTATAGCTTTAATGCCAGCAGCCTGTAAAGTCTGCACTGACCTTTTTGATTAGGATTATAGCTTTAATGCCAGGAGCCTGTAACGTCTGCACTGACCGTTTTGATTAGGATTATAGCTTTAATGCCAGGAGCCTGTAAAGTCTGCACTGACTGTTTTGATTAGGATTATAGCTTTAATGCCAGCAGCCTGTAAAGTCTGCACTGACCTTTTTGATTAGGATTATAGCTTTAATGCCAGGAGCCTGTAAAGTCTGCACTGACCGTTTTGATTAGGATTATAGCTTTAATGCCAGGAGCCTGTAAAGTCTGCACTGACCGTTTTGATTAGGATTATAGCTTTAATGCCAGGAGCCTGTAACGTCTGCACTGACTGTTTTTGATTAGGATTATAGTTTTAATGCCAGGAGCCTGTAAATTCTGCACTGACTGTTTTTGATTAGGATTATAGCTTTAATGCCAGGAGCCTGTAAAGTCTGCACTGACCGTTTTTGATTAGGATTATAGCTTTAATCACTCCAATATTTCTCATTGTGCACTTTGACGTCTTTGTGAGCGGCAGAACTCTACAATATGCAGGTGCTCCCAGTAAAGAGTAGGTCAGGGTATGAGTTGTTACGCCTCGATGTGTCACACTAATAAGACTGCCCTGCCTGACGACCCCCCCCCCTCCACACCCCCTCCCCGTGCTTTGTGAATATTTCATGCATATGAGGCCATTGTTTACTCGGCTTCTGAAACAGTCCGTCCAGATTGGATGTACCTTCAGCCGTTCTGGTGGGCGTCAGAGTAAAAAGCCTTGCCACATGTGGCCCTAGCTGGGAATGTGCTTAACAGGCAGCCGTAATGAACTATCGTGGTGTAACGGGGGAAAAGAAAACCTGCATTGTTATTCAATCAGGGCTCTGTCGTGAAATGCTAGAACTTGCCCGGCTTATATTACAGTCGAAAAGTGCATAGAAAAGCTTTCAGTGAGATTCGATTGTGATATTTTGAATAAAGCCAAGGAACCTTGTGATGAACATGTTGCACAGAGCAAACCTCGGCGGGGGTGTTCTGGTGGGCAGGATTTGGCCCAAAGACAGACGTTACCTCATAGGCAGGTTCAGAGCAACTCCGGGCCAACCCACCTGGCTTTGTCTGACATACTATTTGATAAGGAGGGACTGCAGCAAGCCCGTTTGGTTTCATTAAACTAGCCAAAGAATAGGAACATGTTGGTCGATCAGTATCCCTCCTTTAGCATCCAAAGGCATGTATTCCAGCAGAAACCTGCGGAGATTTGTATTGATGGGGCCAGGGAGGGTTTCCATTAAGATGATTTTCCTTTTGAGTCCCTTAAATACGTGGCACAGTGTCAGACTCTGGAACCAAGGGGTGAGCGTGGACACGCAACGCCACTGGGCTGTCTGTTTTAGGTCAGGTTTTGGGGAGGCCTGAGGGGAAAGAGAAAAGCGGTAGAGCGAGGGATGATTGAAGGCTAGACGAAGGGCGTTTCTTCATCCCTCGGTACAATTTGTCCATCACAGATCTCATACCTGATAATAGGATCGGCCTGTCAGGTCTTTCTCTTTCTTTCCCTTCTCGCTGTTCGTTTTGCTGTCAGAAAAGGAGAACAGAAAGCTGCACACACAAAGGCTAGGACCGTCATGTATGTATGTATGCATTTAATCTCATCCACCAGCTGGTTTCTCCCCTGTCAAACCATCTGGTTTCAGAGTGCCTCAGAATGGAACCGGAATGAGCCAGTATAGAAAAACACCTGCTACTTTTAATTGGCTGATCTCTCAGCCCATTGCTATGTAAGGCAAGTCTCAGAGCCTGCCTCCCACATTGTGAAGTTCAAAGCCCAGACAGTGCTAGTGATTTAAACAAGGATGTCATTTGGGATGTTATGGTTTATATACTCAAAATCAGAATGGCTTGGACGTCTCTAGAAATGTGGCCAGTGCTATAGAATTATAATTGTATTTCTGACAGTACATTCAAGAAGTACGATTTCACTGCCAAAGTCCAAATGTGCTTTATTGTAAAACTTTCAACAGGGATCCCAAAAGCTCACTGTGTGATTCCACATTTCCCCTGGGGGAGATGTCTACAGGTGACATCTTTGGTGTTAGGGTTAAGTGTTAGGGCTTAGAGGCTCTTTGTGATCCAAATGATTGACACTTGCCTGGGATATATTGACCAGCAACTCCATGTTAGTATCAAAGGTTACTTATCTGATTAATAGACACATGTGCACAGTAACGTGCGTGCGCGCACACACACATAAACGAACGCAGCTATCATGTGTCTCCTGGTAAAAGCTTTAACACAACCTTTTGGACGTACAAATGCTTGTCTTTGATGTCTGTGACCTGCTTTGGCAAGTCTGAGCTATAGTGAGGGTTCTGGTCTGAACTGGTTCGTAAGATAACTTTGTTGCGTGTGTACTTAGCTCAGTGTCCTTTTTCACGGCTTCTTCATTTCCTTCTCACTGTGCAGCGAAATAAACTACTGTTAGTGTGTTTGTTTGTCTGTGTGTGTGTGTGTGTTTGTGTGCGCGCCGCGGTGTGTGTCTAGATTGTCCACTCGTCCATGGGGGGTAAAAGGCTTCCTGGTTGGTCAATGAGAGTAAAATAGTCTGGTGTTCTGTTTGGCATGAAGTTCTACCAGTACTTAGATAGCACTTTAGCGTTTCACACACACACACACACTCTACCATTAGCTATCAGCACACCTTAGCATCCCAGAGAGAGAATAGAGGCCTCAACTATCTGCTGTGTGTGCTCCTGTGTGTGTTCATGTGTGTTTCACGCAGATGTTTGTGTGTGTGTGAGACTCACCTGCAGCTGGCATCAGTCCAGGAGGAGACAAACGTCTGCGGTGGAACGTCGATGGATGCTCCTTGGGGCAGTGGCCGTGTTTTGCCGGGCCGCTGCGGAACACATCCTCACCGGCCCGGCCCAGAACAGATGTTAGCGCCGACATACCTCCGTGTTTTGGCACCTTTTGGTTCCGGATTCTAAAAGTTAAACACACCTGCGATGTGCCACATTTCTCCTCTGCTTTTTTTTGTCTCAGACTAACTAGTCAGGAAACATCCTCTCCGCTGAATCCTGGTTGGATAACGACCAGGTGATTTGCCCTGATGTCTGGAATGAACTCTGGAATGAGGTGAAAAGCACTAACGAAAGCACTAAAGAAACGGAACAGCACTTCAGGATTCAACTCATCGGCGCCGAGTATGGAAACCAGTTAATGAACCTGAAATCAGTGGTGGGTGTCCGGGACAAAGGTGCGGTCAACGCCACGTCTTCACCCGATTCGCCGTCTCTTGCGATGCTATTAACCTACGGTTGTGATCCGGAGGATTTCTTGGTCCTCCTCAGAGTTTTCCTCCTCAAGATATTCATGGCTAGACGTCTTATGAACTCCTGCACTCCCTCTTTGTGGCTGGAGGCCTTTGGTTGTTGGCAGCATGGCTCAATTAACCTTTCCAAAAGACCCAACTAACAATATAAATGCGTAAACATTTAATGTATGTTCAGAAATGGGTATTATGCTGCATGGAATAAGGCAAAAGGGGCGTGGTACATGGCCAAAATACCTCAATTAAGAGCTGTTCTTAGTCATGACACACCACAGAGTGCCTGGACACAGACCTCCCTCAACCTTCATCCCCCAGTAACCATCTCTCCCTCTCTGGGTTCTTCTTTCTCTCTTCCTGTTTTCTCTGACCTGGTACATCGGTTCCTTTCCACAGCATCGATGCTAGGCCATATGTCTGGACAGCACGGTTACCATGAAAAAACAACAGCACGCTGAACAACCACATACTCACTCACATGTGTCTGACTCTACACTCACAGCACAGCAAGCAGTGTGTCAGCCTTCATTTTTTTTCTCTTCCCCCACAAACACAATAAACAATATGTCCGTCTTCGTTGCCTCGCCGGCCCAACGGTGGGAAAACAAACGCCGCGTCCATCTCCCCGTTCCCTCAGTAGTGCCGTCTCCGCCTCAGTAAACAGCGCGTTTGTATGCCGGGGCGGTTCTCGGCAACACCATGCCAGCGGGCTAAGTAATGACTCTCATAGCTGCCATCACGCCTTAACGCCGCTGTCAGTTCACTGTGACTGAGACATAATGAACGCTTAGCGCCGCGTCCCCTATCACCACCTGCCCCCCTACGCAGTGCACTAGGCTGTGACCCGGGCGCCCGCGCCACGGAGGGCGCCGCGGGAGGGGGTTAGGGCGCGGTTTGTCACCGGACCGTCATCTCTGTTTCTTCTCCACGTGGCGGTGGAAGAGAGGTAGACAGAGACGGGAGGGGGGTTGGGGATGGGGGGTAGGGGGTGTGCTGTATTCTCGGTCTGTCTTTTCTCCATCAATGTTTTCCGCTGGTTTAATCCCTCGCCCTCGTTTATGGCCACGGCACTCCCTCCTTTTTGAGATTTAAGAGTGTGTGTGTGTGTGTGTGTGTGTGATGAAGTAGTTGCGTCTGAGCCCCGGTAAACTCATCTTCCCGAAATGCCTCCAAATTACTCCCCTCATTGCAGAACCAAACCGGGCCTCCCTCGTCAATGCCTTCTTCTTCTGAATGGGCTTTAATTTGCTGTCAGGGGCTCAAAGGGATTAGTGTACAGACAGATTCCAGCCCGCCGTTCCGGTTGCCTGAGCAACACACGCACTTCACCCAGAGGCAGTGGCTGTGAATACATTCCCAAATATGAGGTAAACCCGGCCGAAGCAGATCGATTCCCCTCAAACCTCGTATCAATCGATGACTCTTTAACACCTATCAGGCTTCTTTACCTCAGAGCAGAATACAGTGTGTACACACACACACACACACACACACACACAAACACTCGTACATGAGCACACCAAGGTTAATCGTTTTCTGTTTTTACATTTTTAAGTTTTAATTCCATTTTAATACATTTGCCGACATCAACTACTTTTTCCTATTACATTTAAATTCCAGATAAACATCGACTTGGCAATTGTTCAGGCTTAAGTGTTAACCATAATAGTTAAAGTAGGAGTTTCTTTAAGCACAGTCAAATTTGTTGTCCCCATTTACTGTAATAGCTTCACAAACCTCAGCGTTCCCTTTCAGGTGGTATTAAGCGTAAGCATGTCCCAGCTCCATGTCCTGAGCTAAAAGCAGTTAGATTTGGGTGTAATTTGAGGCGAGAATTGATATTTTTGGCCCCATCCCCAAGAGGTTAAATAACTACGTAAACGTGCGTGTCGGTATATTTCATTGTGTTCCCTTTCAGTCACTCTTTGTATTGAACACATAAAGGCTCTACTGAGGTATTGAAAGCCCTTTCAGTCTGTCCTCGTCGTCATGATGAATGGATGGTCCCATGCCGAATAGGTTTAAAAATAAAAGCATTTTAGCATGGAGCATTTTGAATACCTGTTTCGGCATCAACTTAACTGTCCGCTTAATGAAGCTGTACTCACAATGCTGTGAGAATTGCTACGGTAAAGTGTCTTACCAGAACACGGCTGGTTCGACACAGACGTCCAGAACACATCGATGACAGTTCTAGACAATGTCTTTGGGTTTGTCTCAGCTTGGGTTCTGAATGCTTTCCTAGCCCGGTTGTAGAGCATGTTGTTTGCTTTGACTTAGCTTGGGTCACAAATGCTTTCCTAGCCTGGTTGTAGAGCATGTTGTTTGCTTTGACTTAGCTTGGGTCATGAATGCTTTTCATAGACCGGTTTTGGTCCTTTTACTTCAATTAATGCTCAGAGTGTAAACTTTTTTTCTCTATGTATTTTGTTTGCTTGTCCTTATCATGGGTGTGAATAATTATTTCCACCTAAGGGCTGGAAATCCATGGTAGCTGTTGAGTTGTGGACACACAGGCACTCTGCTCGATAAAACCTCTGGACAAAGTAACTAAGCAGAAGTGGCAAGGCGAAGAGAAAGGTGAAGGGCTTGGGTTTGTGATGAGGTGCTTGAGCATAGCCTGAAGGCAGAGGGGCAGTTCCCTTTGCTGATCCACAGGCAAGCACAATGGTCTTGTAGCGGGTGCAAGATTTAACGGGAGGCCAGTGGAGCTTGGTGACACGACAAAACCTGGGAAGATGTAGTTATTTGTAGTTTGTCGATTTTTGTTTGCCAGTAAACGAAAGCTGGAAAGCAAAAGAGCAGGGCTGAGTTGCGTCTGGAAGAACTCCAGCCCTCATTTCCAACAGAGCGCTTTGAATTGTCCTTTTGAGCCCCATCGTCAGATGACAATGATAGGGTTTTGGGACAGGAACCAGCTGGTACCGTGTACCTAGTATTTAGTAACTCATTTCGGGTGAAAGACAATTTGCTGAATTTAACCGACCCAAACGGATTGGCCGTATGCGCTGTGGCTGCCGCGCCGGGCGCCAAACAGGCGTACCCTTCTGGTGCACATGCGTACGTGCGCGCGCGCACGCACACACACACGTGTAGATCGCTGCCACCCCACTGTCACAATGCGGGCGCGACGGTTGTCACATGTCCTGTCACACGCCGTGGCGGCGTCACTCTGGCACGTTTCGTACGGCACGTGCCAGGATAGCGGATCGCCATCGCCGATCGCTATGCCGATCTGAGACAAATCGTTGTCACGATAACAAGGGAGTAATTCAATCAGTAGCCCCCTGGAACACACACCCTTGACGGAAAATAGCGTTGGTTGAAACAGTACCTCAGGCATTGGAAGAAAGTGTTAGAGTGACGCCTGAATGGAAGGAGTGCTGATGGATGAGTGGAGAGAATGTTTCCCGGTGTGTGTGCACGTGTGTGCGCGTTTCTGGTTGGTCTCCACTAAGACTGGGTCCCAGCGAGGGCGTTCGAGCCCGACGACTGCTGTCCAACAAAGACTGAGACTTTCTCTCCGTGAACGCTGGAGATGCAGGGTCGGAAAACCAGCTCCCGTTTCACTTAAGGCCGGCGGGCAGCAAAATATATCGTTCAGTCCTTGAGCAAGACAGTTTCCCCTAATAGCTCCGGGGCCGTCGTAAAGCTAGTTTATCTCCTGGTCGTGACCCCACTCTCAGGGAGAGCTTCATGGGGAGGGGTACATACACAGCCGGCTCGTTCCCGAATTCACACGCGTGCACACTGTGGCTTGCAACATTTTATCACACAGTTATTTCGAATGGGCAATACAAGGGGTGATGCTGACAGTGAGATTGGGGGGGGAGGGGTTAATAGAGGGGGTGTTCTGAATGAACCAGTCAGACCATCATTTCCCTTGCCTCTTTTAAAATCTGCTGTATCCATGGTCAAATCTGTTGGCCTGTTTGAGCCTGCAGCGCCTGGGTTCCTACATGCAAAGGGATCAAGTGTTTTATTGAATTTTCCAAATGCTGGGTCGTTGCCTGCCAGACAGAATGAATTAGCCAGCGCTTATTCTCTCCGTTTAAACTCATTTGAATGAGTTTGCGTCGCGGCCCGCCGAAGTTGCTTTTCCAGACCTCTGGCTCCTGATTTTGGTTTATGTGGAGGTGCTGCTGGTGACTGATGGCTCCAGTGAAATGCACAAAATAACCCCATATAGGGCTTCTCCTTTTCTGACCATCTAGGGCTGTGACTGTGCTGCCCAAGCTAGGCCAGCTTGAAACGTTGTCATCTAACTGTTAGCGTATTAACCCAACAGATTAAAAAGCTTGAAATCTTGAAAATTTGTTTTTGACCGTAGTTAAGACGTTTTCATTTCTAACAGGTTTGTTTGTATTTTTGTGTAAACATCTTATTTCAATTGACTTGTTTCTATTTTAGGATTCAGGAAGAGTACACTGAGACTGACAGGAGGCGGAGCAGAGTGTTGGAGGAGGTGTGTTCAGGTCATGATGTCACAGGAGCAGGATTCAGAAGAGTACACTGAGACTGACAGGCGGCGGAGCAGAGTTTTGGAGGAGGTGTGTCCAGGTCATGACCTGATAATGGTGCTTCTGGGTGAATGCCAAGTTATTACACCGTAAATCAGCACTGCTTTCAAGCCGGTAAAACTAGGAACAAACAGCACCTAGAACATTCTTGTTATATCTGTATGGATGTGGAATTGGAAAGATAAAATGAACGTGGGGGATGTGTACTATGGTGGTGAACATGTACAGTACACGGACCCCACATTCAGCGGAAGAGCACGAAGATACCAGGGGTGTGTGGGTTTGTAAAACAGCATGTAGGTACCAGGTGTGTCTCATGGCAATACAGCATGTAGATACCAGGTGTGTTGATATCAGGCTTGTGTGTGTTCACAATACATCTTGCAGTTTCCTGGTGTGTATGGTTTTGTAATATAGCATGAAGATACCAGGTGTGTGGGGAGTTTGTACTACAGCCTGTAGATACCAGTTTTGTGTGTTAGTTTGTAATAAATCATGAATATACCAGGTGTGTTTTGCTTTGTAAAACAGCATGTAGATACCAAGTTTGTAATACTGCATGTAGATACCAGGTTTGTGTGTGTTTATAATACATCCAAAAGTCTCAATGCGTGTATGGTTTTATTAATATAGCATGGATATACCAGGTGTGCTTGGGTTTGTTAAACAGCATGTAGATACCAGTTTTGTGTATGGGTTTCAAATACAGCATTTAGATACCAGGTGCGTTTGGGTTTGTGATACAACATGTACATACTATGTGGGTGTGTATTTGTAATGCTGCATGTACACACCAGGTGTGTGTTTGTAATACATAAAGTAGATACCATGTGAGTATGGTTTTCTAATACAATCTGTATATTCCAGGCGTGTGTGTTGGGAATACAGCACGGAGATACCAGGTGTGTCCGGTTCTGTAATACAGTAAATAATAGGTTTGTGTTGGTTTGTAATACAGCAGTTACCATGTGGATGCATGTTTGTAATATAGTGTGTAGATACCAGGTGTGTGTTTGTAAAACCACAAGAAAATAATAGGTTTGTGCATGTTTGTAATACGTTGTGTAGATACCAGGTGTACTGTTCTGGTTAGTGTGTGGGATATGCAATGCTATTGAGGGCTGTGCAATCCTCTTGACAGCGGGAGATAGAGAGACAGACAAAATGTTTGCTGGTTGACAGACACAAAAACACACGCGCTAAAAGACAGGCCGGCTGACAGACCGACATGGAGGCATTTACAGCACTGTAGCAGGGACTACCCAGGAGGCAGTGCTGCTGCTCATTCCTGTCACTCCACACCAAAGGTTTCAATTATCCAATCCTCAATGAGACGCACCGTTGCTTTATTTACACAAACACACACACACACACACACACACGGCCTTCGTTATACTAATCCTCTGTCTCCTCTCCCTCTAACACGCTAGTTCACACACGGAGAAAACGTCTCTCTGTGCTCTGCCCTGTACGCTGTGCACACAGCTCCGGAGTCGTGTGACAGTCGAACTGAGTAGTTTTAGTTCAGCCCCCCCCCCCCCGCCCCATCTCCATCCCCCTCCCTTCCTTTCAGGCGAACTAAATCAATCTAGTTGACGAACAGGCAGCATAAGCCTGAAGATGTATACCAAACCATCACACTGTGGAGAATACCATTAAGGAAATGCAAGGCTTGCATCTGTTCCGAGTGCGTGTACGGCCCTGAGCGTGCGCGTGTGCGCGCGCGCGCGCGTGTGTGTGTTTGTGTGCTCCAGGCCAACCGCCACCCATGCATTTTAGTAGCGCTTGGATACAGTCACAGACTTGACATTTTGTAAGGCAACAAAACACCACAATGTCCATGTAGGCTAGGGCCTTGTGCGTCGCTCGCAAAGGTTTGACTCGAAACCACCAGGCCTCTGTTCTGATCTAATTCGCTTGGCCTCCGTCTTCCTGTCTCACTCTCTCTGTCTCTCACTCTGTAATTCGTGTGTGTGTCTGTGTGTGTGTGTGTGTGTTAGCACATCATCTCCACTTGTTTCTTACAGTGCACAGCCATCAGGGCGGTAGAAAGACTGCAGGGGGACAGGGAGCTTTTGAGGGGAGGGAGAGAGGTGCTGGGGGGGGGCAAAAGACAGGAAGAGAGAGGGAGATAAATTGAAAAGGGAGAGAGGAACAGGAAATCAAGCCGGACACCGCTGCCCTGAAGCAAACAATGAATTTTACCAACACTGGTCCAAACATCAACACCACAGGTAACTTCAACCAGGATGTGGAGGGTGTAACAGACACGGCCAGGAGGGGCTTCCCAGCCCTGAAAGAACATGCATCCCGACATCCCAGTCTGAACTCTCACCGGTCGGAGGACACATTGCAACATCCAACTGCTGAAGTCAGGGGTCCACCTACCAACCAACCGCTATTCACAAAATGCGATGAAACTCCCATTTGAGGAACCGCACACTGAACTCTATGGAGGTTTCTTCCTAGTTTAACCCAACGGCAGCACAATGACCAAGAAGACGACTATGAACACTAACGATGAAAAATCCCAGAAAGGGAAAGTGATTCCCAAACTCTTAATTCTTCCTTAACTGAGCCCTCATCTACGAAATGATTCACAGCCCAAATGAAGAGCCTGTTCACAAACACCAGAGGACCCCACAGAGACCCCGGGACAGCGGCACAGACCAACCGAATCATCAGAAAACAAAGACTCATTTGACTCACTGGTAGGAATCACCCACTGGGTGGGGGGGAAAGGAGAGAAGGCGAGAGACCAAGACGGTGATGGAGGAAGAGAGATAATTAGGGAGAGATAAGGAAGGCGGGGCAGAGTAGGAGAAGCCGTCATTTGGGAGGACTCGGGCTGGTGTCTGTGGTGTTTTCTGGGGCTAGACAAGATGAAGCTTAATCCACAACACACACACACACACACACACTCTAGACACAGTCTCGGACAAAGTTTGTGCCCACAGAAAAGACGGAACGGTGTCTGTGTGTGGAAGCGGGTGTCAGAGTGAGCATGTTGGTTGGGGAGTGTGTGTGTGTGTAAATGTATGAGTGAGGTGTAACTGTGTGTGTGTGTGTGTATGGGGTGGTGTGTGTGTAACTTTCTATGGTCCCACAGTGCCCCCATCAGGCTGTTCTGCATCATTCTACTCTACCTCTCAGAGAGGGGCTGGGCACGTCTGTGTGTGTGTGCGTGTCTGTGTCTGTCTGTGTATCTGTCTGTGTGTGTGTCTGTCTGTGTCTGTGTGTGTGTGTGTGTGTGTGTCTGTCTGTCTGTGTGTCTGTCTGTCTGCCTGTCTGTGTGTGTGTCTGTGTGTATGTGTGTGTGTCTGTCTGTGTGTGTGTGTGTGTCTGTGTGTATGTCTGTGTGTAGGTGTATGTGTTTGTGTTGTGTGTGGACCCGAGGCAAGACACTGAATGATAATTCAGAGGTGTGGAGTTGCAGATTGGGAAACTGTTTCACAGGATTTTCACAACAAACACACACACACACCTTTGCATATACATACAAAGACCTTTCTCTCCCGAGACACACACAGTCTCTTCTATAGCTGACTACTTAATCCATTCTTGTCTTTCTTTCAGAAAATGTTTTTTTTTGTTTTCAGGCCTTCCTCCTCCCTCCTTCATTCTTCAGGGTTGCTGCTCCTCATCGTCCTGCCTCTTCTCTCCTCCTCTCCTTTGAGTTCATATTCCTACTGATCTGTCTTTCTCTCTCTCTCTCTAACACATTCTGTCTCAGAATATTTCTATTTGCCGTCTATCTAGTTCTACCACTCTCCCTCATTCTCGTTTGTGACCCTTCGTTCCCTCTGTACAGCTTTCTCTCTCTCTCTCTCGCCTTTTTATAGGAAACACAACGAACAGTATGAATGAATAACAAATTAAAAGGACAAAATGAATGAGGACAACCGTATAAATAGTAAGAATGTTATTCAAACAGAGGTGTGTTCATTCAAGGGATTGGATATCACTCATCCTGGTTTCCCGCTCCTCGGCCTGGATGCAGGATTCGCCCCACTGCCCCATCTCTATATTTCAATCCCACTTACCTCTCCCCTCTGTACCCCCCCCCTTCCCCTCTTTTATGGTAATCTGGTGACACACACACTGCTGTGGTTAGGAAGTGTTTGGGGTAGGGGGACACCCAATAGTCTTGTAGCCAACAAAGGAAGAGGCAGAGAAACAAGACCCTTCACAGAAAGTCTTACAACTCAAAGTGAAGCCAAAGGGAAGCCAAGCTTTACAACACTTCATCACATCAGAGGAGGTACAGAGGGGGAAAGAGGCAAAGAGATTGAAAAAGACAGCGAGAAAGAAGGCTGAAATCTGCCCCGTACAGCCTCACGGCAGCCAAGAAAAAGGAATAAGGAATAGAGAGGTGGCGGGAATGAAAGAGGAAGCCTGAAGCCTCTGAGAAGCCTTCTAAGAAGAGATGGGGAGGGGGAAAGCCTGTTGCTTTACAGAAGTCTCACTTGCACATCCTGGCTCCTCAGTGAAGACGGTGGGATTGGGCACTCGGGGCTTGGACAAGAAACCCCCTAAGACTGCATAATGGAGGATGTGTGGCGAATGGCGATGAGTAATCATGCCTGAAGACCTCCAAGACTCCCCAAGCTAATGCCTCAGAGAGTTCACACCAAAATAGACTTCACTGTTCAGTGTTCGTCCAGGTCCCTTGAGACGCAGAGCTTTCTCTTCGACGCCAGCCACCAGTGCTACGCTGAGCGTTTTTACCATCTAGTCGGCTTACGGCTTTAGTTCGGCAGGCTTAAAACAAGCCAAGGGAATGTGATACGTGTGGTTTCGTTTACTGGGCAAAGTGAGTCTTATTGGCGACAGGCAAATCAACTCAGTGTGGATATGGTTCAAAGTTTATCTTGGAGATCCTGAATGGCCGTAGAAAGTAATTAACATTCATAAGACAAAAGCCCACTTTAAAAAAAAGTTCCATCTGAAAATGCAAAATGTTCTCAGAGCAAGCTGAAAGGCATTTATCAAAGGTTGAGTTTTGAAAGACCAGGGTTCACTGGGGTGTTTTTTTTGTGTGTGTCTTCTTTGTCATTCACAGGAAGTCTCAAACAGACTCACAGAGAAATTAACTGATTTGTCGGTTGATTAAGCAGCAGTGGAAGATAAAAAACCCTTTCAATCATCATCAAGCCCAGAAAGCTACTGTCAAGAGAAAAGAGCGAGAAAGGAAAAACAGAAAGACAGAAGAAGTAGTGGGGAATTGTGTCTGTACCGTCCAGCAGACGGGTGGGTGTCGGACAGGCCTATAGCGACTTCTTGTGATAAGTCTTGGTTGTTCACACGGAAATATGGGAGCGGTGTTATAAGAAGCAGCTTGGCCAGACTCATATCGGTGTACACATACCGACATACTGCCGAACAGTGCAAGGCCATAAATCGCATATTTGACGTAAAAAAGCCTAAGAAACAAAGAGCGAGAATGTTTCAGTTGATTGGTTCTGTTCACAGTTTCAATTGAAAAGACGCAGTGTGTACATAATTAACAGCTTTGAATAACACAGGGAGTGTGAAAAAGATGCAAGAGAGGAAGGAACGCCTACAAAACAAAACTTTATGAGGCAGACTTATTCACTTCGTCTTTTGTCTCTTTCACTAACAGGAATCCGGCACCCCCAAGTTGAAGAGGGGGGATGAAAATCGAGACATAGAGGTATTTTTTATTAAAGAAATTACAATTTTTGGAATAAATAGAGAGAAGGGACCCCCGGACCCCCCTTGTGCAACGTGAAGGTGTCTGCCTCTGCAGCCTCAAACAATGGTTGTCTTGGGGGTAACCGCTGTGTCAGAGAAACAGCATAGTTTCATCAAGAACCTTTGTTCTTTTTTTGTTCTTTTTTCCTCAAGGTGATTCAGACGCCATTTCCTCTGTTCTCATCTTTCCTCCATTCTCTATTGTCTCATTCAGGGAGAATGCAAGACAAAGGGAAAGAGAGAGAGAGAGAGACCCAGAGCCCCACAAAGAATTTGAAAACAAATAAAACATTGAACTCCCACATCTGTTAAGCAAAATACTGCAATGTGCAATCACAGCAGCGAGATGTGACCCATTGCTTTCAGAAAACGGCAACCAGTTGAGCACACAACTTACAGTATCTTAATCTTTTTTGAAACATTTGTGTGTGTAATGTTTGGTTATAAAATCTTATCCTTTACTTCACTTTCATTAATTCTGTTTAATTTTCAGAAGCAAACGCCATCAGTATTAAATCACTATGAATAGATCAGTGCACTACTCTGACATTTTGGATACCTGATAACCAAAATGCTTTTGAAAGCTTTCAAGACCATAGGCTTGTCATCTGTGATAGAGAGTGAATAAGCAGACAATATCATACTTCTCTACTACAGTGGCTGTGAATCATTTCACCTGAGACTGTTACATGCTGATGGAAACGCTTCTCTGCTCCTTTTTCAGTTGAAGGCTTTTTGTTATAATTACATCCAAACTGTCACAGAACGTTTATGATCCAACACACAAAATGTGACGACAAATAGACTGCTGAATGGGAAGTATGCTTTGGCAGTTTAAGCAGTGTTTCATGTTTGCTATGCTACCCAGCTGTTGGCGATGTGTGCTGTGGGACACTGTGTTTCACATATGAGTTCAGGCCCATAAGATAAGTTTGTCTCACAGTCCATTCAGAAGTTGCCGTTCTGAGTGAATGGAGAGGTCAGAAAATGTCTGTAGAATTGTTGCTAGTCGTGTGCCGAATAAAAGACGGCGTGAGCTCCTTGGCAAGCAGTGAGGACGGAACACATGGCGGTTTGAGGAGCAGAGCATCAGCACTCTCACTAACCCCACACACACACACACACACACACACACTCCATTTGCAGCTCGGCAACTCCTGCATTGATCAGATTTGGCTTTTTAATTAGCATCACCCCTCTCTCTTTCTTACTGTCCTTTCTTCCCCTCTCTGCCCATTCCACGGTTTTGTCTAGCGCGGCCTCGACTCACGACTCGTGGCAATCTGTTCATCGTGCCATGATATTAGGTGATTAAAAATCACAGTCACTGAGATTCGGGTTAGAATGAAACAAACGCCGCCGCCGCCCTCCCTTCGCCGGCTTCGCTACCTGAGGGGAATGCAGAGACCCAGCGTATTCGCCTCTCTCGGCCCCTCCATTGATATTCATAACAGCGTTAGACTCCATTGAAGGATCCTCAATATAAAAGAGTGCGGCGGAGAAAATAAATAAACAAATAAACAAAACAAAGCAACCTAGGAGAGAAAAACAAGACAAACTGTAAAGCTGTTGCTAGGCGATGGGCTAATCCACTTCCTAGATAGCAACTCAGCATGCTAGGGCATTAGCCTTTCTACATTCCCTCGCTGTCTTTCTTTCACTCAAATAAGCAACAATGAACAACAAATAAATGAATATCAACCAACCGCCTTCAGCGTTTCATCCATCACAACACCGAGGTATGGGTTAATCACGGGTGGGTGTTGCGTCTGTAATGCATTAATGAGGTACATGTGGTTTTGGGGGGTTTTGATGACGCTGGCGAAAGATAAGAGTGGACTGAAAGACAGCAGTAGAGGTGGTTCATTAACCAACTAGCCTATCCCAACCAAAAATAATGGAATATCATAATTTCACATTTAACTTCCTTCATTATTCCATATCCTGTAAGGGCTCAAACTACTTCAAAAAAAAATTATTGTCATTCATCAATTTAAAGCCTGTAGTTATTTGCCATAATGTGAATGAGTTCACTTTTGTAAATGTGGCCATAAATAATATTTTTCTATTAAAAATGACAGGTTACTAGCATACCATGTTTTGACTGTCAGGAATAGAAACAATACATTTTTTATCAATCGCCACAAACATCCCAAAGGTCTCCTAAATCTTGTGTCCCGCACATCTGCAACAGCGCACACAAACCTGGTATATAGACGCTGTTTTGCAAACCCACACACACCTGGTATCCACATGTTGTGTTACAAACACACACACACAGTGTCTACATGCTGTATTCATAAGACATGTAGATACCAGTTGTGTAAGGTTTTGTAATACAGTATCTAGATAAAAGGTTTGTTAATGTTTTTAATACAGCATGTAGATACTTAGATCACAAGCCACACTGACCTGGTAAGCAGATACTAGGTGTGTGTGTGTAATACAGCATGAAAATACCAGATGTAGATGGCTTTGTATCTACTTAATGTATTACACTTGCACATCTGGAATCTACAAGTTGTATTACAAACACACACACCTAGTATCTACATTCTGTTTATTTTTTATTTTTTTCCATGCTGTTTAACCAACAAACACCTGGAAACTACAGGAAGTATTACAACCATACAGACACCTGGTATTTACATGCTGCATTCCAAAGAGACACACATCTTGCATCTTCATGCTGTATTACAAACCCAAACACACTTGGTATCTACGTCCTTTTTAACCAACAAACATCTGGCAACTACAAGCTGTATTACAAAACCATACACACCTGTTATTTATTGTTGTATTCATGATGTATTATAAACACACAGACACCTGGTACCTACAGGATGTATCACAAACACCCATCTGGTATGTACATGCTGTTTTACAATCTCAAACTTGGCTGGTATCTACTTACTGTATCACAAACACACACAAACCTGTTATCTACATGCCGTTTTACAAACCCACACACAGCTATGATGTACTGGCTATTACAAACCCACAAACCTGGTTTTTACTTTGGTTTTAAAAACACACCTGCTAACTACATGATGTACTACAAACAAGTACCCACATGGTACAGTATGTACAAGTTGCATCACAAACACACACAAACCTGTTTTTTACATGCTATTTTACGAACACACATACACCAGGAATCTACTTGCTGTATAACACACCCAGTCACATCTGGTATCTGTATGCTGTATTACAGACACACACACACATGCACGCACCTACAGAAAAACATAGGCACGTGACAAAATAAACACACATTCAAGGAATGAGTATGACTAACGCCATGACCCACTAAACAGTCTTGGAGCAGAACCGGGCCAGCCCTGTTCGTCTACCAGTTTAGAGCGCAAATGGCCTTTACTCATGGTTACCGTTGCTGCGGGGATGGTGTCTGAAATGTAATTAAACTTAATCAAATGACTCGTGTAATCTCTCAGGGCTAATGCCTACACCTAACCATAGCGGGTTACGCACTCTTATCACCACGATGAAATCATTAATAACCCCTTCATGAATGTTGTAGTGGGCTATCGTTCATCGTAACCTTCGCGCCGTTAAAACACCATCCATCATGTGCAATCTGCACGGGTGGATTTTATTGTCGCAGTATTGTGTGGTTGAAGTACGTGGTTGGATTGAACCGGAATGTTGCCGCGGTTACCGGAACAGATAGACCTGACGAGACTTGAGATTGCTAAAAGCTCCGCAAACGCTGAGGTTTTGTTTTTTGTCTTGAATGTGAGTAGCCTATTCCGGCAGGGTCACCCCACATGTTGATACGATACCGCTTACCATGGTGCCGAAGCGATCATGACTCAAATATTATTTTAAATGGTTCAATCGGTTTTGTTTTTTGACCCGCCTTGAGTGCCAAAATGATGGATGTTGCACTTTTTGGGGTTATTAAAAAACAAAACAGGAATTTTGGGGTAAAATAAGGACATTTATTATGTAATTTGAGTGCATGATCTGTTAGGATATTCATCCACATAAAACTCCTCTGATATAGAAATAATAATTAAGATGTTCAAGTTTACTTTTCGAAAAGTTATTACTTTTACATTTGTTACAAGGCCTAATTACTATTTGTGCTATAATATAAATATGTATTGAAATGCTGTACATGAAAATACAAAAAAATTGTGGAACGCTAAATAACAAGCTCTGTAAATGCACAACTACCTTAAAAAAAAAGTGCTACCAAAGATTAAAGTGTTATGCCACAATTGGAAGAATCAGTCTAAGGAGGTGAGAGGGCTGGCGGAGAGGAGTTAGAAGGAGGATCAGAGGAGGAGATGGTTAGTGTAAAAACACTTTCTTGGATTAATCCTGACCTGAGGAACAATCTACTGCTGTCCCCGTGCCAACTGCAGAACTCTGTAGTCGCTGTGCCAACCGCGGAACCTTCTAGTAGACGTGCCAACTGTTGCCAGAGGCATGAAGACAGATCAGACTGTAAGAGACTCGGCACTCCTCACTCTCTGCCTCTCTTTCTCTCACAAGCTTTCCCTCCGTTTTTCCCCCTCATTCTTTAAATCTGCTCCTCCCTTATATGCATTTGCTTTCTTTCTCCATCACTCTTGTTCCTCTGCTCTCCAACTCTCCCTGTGGGTTTGCCCGTCTGTCACATTAGTGGTGTCATAGCCCCATCCATATCTCTCTACTTGGCCAGAGAGAGACAGAGAGAGTGAGAGAGATAGAGAGAGGCAGAAGGGGGGGGGGGTTAAAGAGCAGAACAATGGAGAAAGTGAGCGAGCGAGAAGACCAGAAGGTAATTTTCAGAGGGTGACAATGGAGGGGTGTGGGCAGAAAAGACGAGGGGGGCGTGAGAACTGAAGAGAGATATTTTGGACTGATGGTCCATCAGACAGACCCCCACATTTTGGCCATCTGCACTAAAAATGAAACACCGACCCCCCCTGGTGGCACCAACGTCTCATGGTATCATGTTCGACTTTGACGTTTGTCCAGTGACAGTAGGTAGGCTTGCATTTCGTGTGCTGGACCAGTAAAGGCGAAGCCAGGAAAGTCAATTGAGAACCAGTTCTCACTTTCAATGTAGACCTGACCACAGGCACAAAGACCACAAAGGACAGTCTCACATTGATGTAATCAAAACACTATTTACAATTTCATTAAATATTTATGAAATTGGCAAGTGATCAATAAATGACACCATCTGAGGTTGGATAAGGTGCTTAGCAGAGGCAGAGAGCATGCAACTTATAACCTTAGATTTTGAATGAGTAAGGAGTGATGAAAGTGTCTGAGCAAACAGGACAGATTGAAGCACCCAAATTTGACCTCTGATATAAACATCTGTAGGTGAAGCGAGAACTAAAAACGTCTGTTTAAACACTATTGCACCTCAACTTATTTTTTGTTACATTTCTTTCTTCCCAAATGTCATCAGATCCAATTATATGCATGTTCCTGTGTCATTGCAAAAAAAAAAAATCGACAACAGGTTCAGGAAAGTTGAACGTCGAAGCAAGCTTTTTGTATTAGCATCCAGAACATTCTGCCATTCAGCCCCCCCCCCCCCACCCATATTGGTGAGTTATTCATTGATTACACTGCTGTCTGAAAATGGCTTCTTGTTTTTTATTCTATTATGCCTTGAGTTGTTTTCAAATTGTCACGTTTAAGGATTCAAAAACATTAAAATAATCTTCCCTGAATGTTTTGCGATTCCACATTTGTGTCACCTGTCCTCATTTGGGTAATTCTACAAGGATATTTATCAGGTCATGTTGGGATAAATATTATAATAGTTTAATTTAATCTAATTTAAATGTCAACCTAGTACATAAGCTGTAACATTTAGAAAATACATGTATTATTAAGACGGTTATGTTATTTAGAAAAACTTTTTTTCCCAAAGAATCATGTACGTTTCAAAACATTTCAGAATTGTATTTTTTTTAACTAGCCATTAAAAAAATGAACCAATCAAAGCGAGACACCTCACAGTTTCATAATATAAACATAAGTTAGGATAAGATTCCATAAAGGCTCTTAAACTGTCCTTGTTGGAAAGCCTTTCAGGTTCCACCAGGAACCCAAAATGGTTCTAAATGAAACCAAATAGGAGTGTCCTACTGGAACAGCCAAAAGACCTTTATAGAAGTTGCCATATTTGTTGTCAGGTGTTGACGGTTCTCCCACAGTCACGAGTGGAAACAGCATGTGTCCTGTATGGACAGACCATCTCCTATTTTGATATTTAGAAAAAGAAAATGTACCTCTAGTCAGGTATGCTAACGGTTACTGTTGGTTACGCTGCATCATTCTCCACCATTGACCGGATAATTGTGGTTTTGAATCACATGAACATGAAGGACCCGGGCACGCTAATTAAGGACCCGGGCACTCCGCTAGGACCCGGGCACCCTGGTCCATGGATTAATTAGCGGAGGGCTAACGCCATCGTCACACGGAAAGAAACTGGGGCAACTGAAGTGGAGAACCGATGCAGAATTCTGAAAGGACTTATTGAAACGCCTTTCATCTCCCCCTTTCTGTCTGGCAGATTGCAACTTCGATAAGCTGTGACGATTTAGATGGGAGAGGCGGAGCGAAAAAGACAATAAGATCATCGAACAGACAGGAAGGAGGAACAGGGAGACAGAAAGAGATACAGCCAGTGAAGGCGAGACGAACAGACAGCGGTAAAGAGAGAGGAATAGACGAGCTTCGCTGTGAGAACATGAGAATACGAAGAGCATAAAAAACGAATCACGTTTTTCAAGTCAATCCATCAAATGCACAACCAGTCTACCTAATAACTTAGTGTGAAATTGCATCACAACAATCAAAACACCCTGTAAGTGAAATAATATTAGACTTCAATATTATGCCTGTACTTGCCATAAAGCAACATGTGCTAGCTAACATTGACAACTGCCACTAAGCTATTTCTGACTTGTGCAAGCCAAAGGCAACACTGCCATATAAAGCACATTTGTCGACAATTACAGTGATTTAAAAAAAATCTCTGCTCTTTGCGGATGATGTTGTCGTGTTGGCCCCTTCTAACCAGGACCTTCAGCATGCACTGGGACGGTTTGCAGCCGAGTGTGAAGCGGTGGGGATGAGAATCAGTACCTCCAAATCCGAGGCCATGGTCCTCAGTCGGAAAAGGGTGGCTTGCCCACTTCAGGTTGGTGGAGAGTGCCTGCCTCAAGTGGAGGAGTTTAAGTATCTAGGGGTCTTGTTCACGAGTGAGGGAAGGATGGAACGGGAGATTGACAGACGGATCGGTGCAGCTTCTGCAGTAATGCGGTCGATGTATCGGTCTGTCGTGGTGAAGAAAGAGCTGAGCCGCAAGGCGAAGCTCTCGATTTACCGGTCAATCTACGTTCCTACTCTCACCTATGGTCATGAGCTTTGGGTCATGACCGAAAGGACAAGATCCCAGATAGAGGTGGCCGAAATGAGCTTTCTCCGCAGGGTGGCTGGGCGATCCCTTAGAGGTGAGAAGCTCGGTCACCCGGGAGGTGCTCAGAGTAGAGCCGCTGCTCCTCCACATCGAGAGGGGTCAGCTGAGGTGGCTCCCACCGGGAGGAGACCCCGGGGAAGACCTAGGACACGCTGGAGGGACTATGTCTCCCGGCTGGCCTGGGAACGCCTCGGTGTCCCCCCGGAAGAGCTTGAGGAAGTGTCTGGGGAGAGGGAAGTCTGGGCATCTCTGCTTAGACTGCTGCCCCCGCGACCCGGCCCCGGATGAAGCGGAAGAAGATTGGACCGCGGAACACCTGACCTGGTCTGGTCATGGCGGAACACCTGACCTGGTCTGGTCATGGCGGAACACCTGACCTGGTCTGGTCATCGCGGAACACCTGACCTGGTCTGGTCATGGCGGAACACCTGACCTGGTCTGGTCATGGCGGAACACCTGACCTGGTCTGGTCATGGCGGAACACCTGACCTGGTCTGGTCATGGCGGAACACCTGACCTGGTCTGGTCATCTGCAACACAGCCAGCTAAACTGGTAGAGACATGCGCACGCAAACACAAATAGTGAAGCAAACACTGCAGGTTCTAAATACTGATGGCGGGTTGGATTTTTCTTGAATTGTCCAGCAGGAACCTGCAAATATTCGGTTATTCGTTGTGTGATTTGAAACTTAAAATAAACACACACACATTTACATGGATGAATATATATTACAGTAAAATAAAGGAAACGGGTTCAAGGCAAATACAGGAAACACTCAGATACACTTTCTTCGACCTCCAAAACACACCTACATGCGTTCCCTTTCTTTTTGCAGTTACCCGTACATCCATATTCAAATCCACACTTTTTGACTATTGATTTTCACCTTCACAGACCTGATGAATATAAAACATTTCAAAAGGTAAAACATGTCGGCCGTAGTTGTTTTCCCCCGAGCTAAACCTTTCCGAGGCGGTTTGGTGAGTTAGAGGAGTTCATCGGCATTGAAGAGAGTTTTGGGGTTAAGCACTTCTGCATTCTGCCACTCTTGACTATGTGCCGCACACACGCACACACACATAAACACGCACACACAAACACACACACCATTTTTTGTCCGTCTCCCGGCAGTGTAAGATCAACCCCCGCTATGGCAACACTGCCTGGAATCACACACAGAACCGACACAAAAACCTGCTCCTACCAGTTCTCACAAAGTGGGAGGATAACACACCCTGATACACACACACACACACACACAGAGACTATTTACATAAGTGGGTGAGAAATCCTAGAGGGGTGAGCTTGAACCATGTAATTCTGTTTAATCAAATGCCAAAAAGGCTCTCTGATTATTGAGTTAATGAAAACTGGAACGAGAAACAAGAGAAATACAGAGAGCAAGAGGGTGAGGGAGAGGGAGATGGAGAGGGAGAGGGTGAGAAAAGTACAGAGAGCTGAAAAAGGTGAGAGATAAAGAGAGGGTGAAAGGGAGAGAAAGATGACAAGACAAAAGGAGAGAAGGGGAGAAACCGAGTGTAACGTGTATATATAGAAGTGGAGAGAAAGATTATATATAGAGCAAGAGAGGAAAAAACCAGGCTGAAATGTGTCCGTCCCAAACGCCACCCTATTTAGAACACTAAGACACTGTTAAAAAGTAGGGCACTTTAATCTAGTGTCTTTTGAGAAGCAGCCATTGTTTCATAAATGCGCCTGTTGTAAGGGTCAGCGTTTTGAACTGAGGGAGGGTTGTTATGGCAATCTGAACATCTACCAACACTTGCCTTCATAATGGGGGGGGGGGGGGGGGGGGGGGCATGGCTCGTCAGAAGACAACTTCACATGCAGAGGTAGTGCCGTAACTTGCCGTAGTAGGCAGACTCACAGGGTCACCTGAATACATTCAGGAGTTCTGTTTTGGTTTGAAAATCATTTCTGATGTTCTTTACTATGTGTGTATTTTCTTCTTCAAACGTCAACATGTAAACACACACATGCATACACACACACACTTGTTGTTCCTGGCAAGCCGTGAGCTCTTCGCATCTCTCCAGTACCTGCAGCCAAGCATTACAAGCTCTTACCAAGATGACAGTGTTGGCAAACATTCCTCTCCCACACACACACACACACACACACACACACCCACCCCACCTCACCCACCCACCCCCACACACCCACCCCAGGATGAGTACTTGCTGCTCTGGCGAAAGTTAATGCATATCCGTATAACACAAACACACACACACACACTCTGTAATAGACAAGCTGCCAGTCGCAACTTCAATGGGCGATCAGATGGCCCACAGCAACAACACAACAACCAGTTAAGCGCGGTCAGTACCTGAAATGACGCCACTAACTGTAATTCCGTGTGGGTACCGGCGTGTTCCCGAGAGGCCGGAGCACATGTATCCCTGGTGCGACGCCGTGCAAGACACACAGAACACGCTGCCATCACGTCACCGTGGAGATGACAGTCACCCATTATGGGGGAGTTGGTGGGAGAGCGCACCCGACACGCGCCTCAGCCTCCCTCAGCCTCCCTCGGTCGCCGGTCCACTCCATTATCATAATGAGTTATTAATGTCTCCTGTGTTTATTAAGTAGATAGAAGCGGATTGGCCCTGGTGTTTTCCACATAGATATATTATGAACGGATTAGCTCCTCCGTAGGGGCAGGTGGCGGATGAGACGACCCACAAATAGTGAACCGCTAGCAGTTTGGATGTACTAGAATTGTACTAGAATTGTACTTCTCGGGACACTATATTGGCGAGCACAGACTTGGTCCCATCTCACCTGTACCCCGGGCTGTCCTATCTCACCTGTAACCCGGGCTGTCCCATCTCACCTGTAACCCGGGCTGTCCCATCTCACCTGTAACCCGGGCTGTCCCATCTCACCTGTAACCCGGGCTGTCCCATCTCACCTGTAACCCGGGCTGTCCCATCTCACCTGTAACCCGGGCTGTCCCATCTCACCTGTAACCCGGGCTGTCCCATCTCACCTGTAACCCGGGCTGTCCCATCTCACCTGTATCCGGGGCTGTCCCATCTCACCTGTATCCGGGGCTGTCCCATCTCACCTGTATCCCGGGCTGTCCCATCTCACCTATATCCCGGGCTGTCCCATCTCATTTTCCAGGGACAGATATTTGGTCTCTCCCCAGACAACAACAATATCAGGTCCCTGCACAGGGGGAACATGGATACCTTGAACTAAAGTAATGAGTGGAATCAAAACACCTTTTCCAGAAGGTTGGGCCAGTAACTGAAAGGTATTTGGTTCAAATCCCAGGCTGATATGAGGAAACCGCTTGTGCAAGGCACTTAAAGCAACTTGACCAATTGAGGTTAAATATCCTACCTAGTGTAGCATTACATTCAGCATCTGCTGAATTATTAAAACGTTAACATGCGCTCTCTAACCACTGGCAATCTAATTCAGTGATGGCAGAAAGCCCAACAAATATCCATACCCAGAGTTGAGTGATGCCCGTTGCTAGAGTTACTCAGAGGTTCAAATTTCACCTTGCTGGAATGAAAGTATGGGTGTGGATAATATACACATTACAGAACAGGTGGTTTAAATCCTGAATGCAGAGCAGTTGAAAGCTGTGGTATATGTCAGCAATAAGGCACGAGGGGGTGTGGTATATGTAAACAATAAGACATGAGGGGGTGTGGTATATGTAAGCAATAAGGCATGAGGGGGTGTGGTATATGTAAACAATAAGACATGAGGGGGTGTGGTATATGTAAGCAATAGGGCATGAGGGGGTGTGGAATATGTAAGCAATAGGGCATGAGGGGGTGTGGTATATGTAAACAATAAGGCATGAGGGGGTGTGGTATATGTAAGCAATAAGGCATGAGGGGGTGTGGCATATGTAAGCAATAAGGCATGAGGGGGTGTGGTATATGTAAGCAATAAGACATGAGGGGGTGTGTTATATGTAAACGATAGGGCATGAGGGGGTGTGGTATATGTAAACGATAGGGCATGAGGGGGTGTGGTATATGTAAACGATAGGGCATGAGGGGGTGTGGTATATGTAAACGATAGGGCATGAGGGGGTGTGGTATATGTAAACGATAGGGCATGAGGGGGTGTGGTATATGTAAACGATAGGGCATGAGGGGATGTGGTATATGTAAACGATAGGGCATGAGGGGGTGTGGTATATGTAAACGATAGGACATGAGGGGGTGTGTTATATGTAAACGATAGGGCATGAGGGGGTGTGGTATATGTAA
Source organism: Esox lucius (assembly GCF_011004845.1). Taxonomy (NCBI): domain Eukaryota; kingdom Metazoa; phylum Chordata; class Actinopteri; order Esociformes; family Esocidae; genus Esox; species Esox lucius. Next base: position 18,170,772 of record NC_047593.1, read on the forward strand.
ACGATAGGGCATGAGGGGGTGTGGTATATGTAAACGATAGGGCATGAGGGGATGTGGTATATGTAAACGATAGGGCATGAGGGGGTGTGGTATATGTAAACGATAGGACATGAGGGGGTGTGTTATATGTAAACGATAGGGCATGAGGGGGTGTGGTATATGTAAACGATAGGGCATGAGGGGATGTGGTATACGGTCAATATATATGGAGCCAAATTGAGCTGAAAAACGTAACTGAAATATTTCATAGTATGAAAAACTAAATCCAATCGTATGGATAAAAACGTGGTAAAAGTGTATGCTAAAATCATTAAATGGATTTTCGCATCCGATCTTAAAATGTCTTCGTTCAAACACGTTTCTTCATTCAAACACGCTTCTTGCAATTTCAATTTCTTCCCACCTTCGTTCGATTAATCTTTTCTCAAAACCAAGTTTTGAGCCTCTATTGGCGTAGAGGCGGGGCTTTATCTAGGCATTGAATTCTCGCACACGCTTACCCATGATTCACACCATTATAAGGTGTGATTCATGGATGACATCAAGGCATCGTGCGTGTCGCGTGCCATGGGTATGACATCACAATTGTAATTATGTTGATAAATGCTTCGTAATGACATCAAGGCATCTCACGTGTCGGTCCTCGTGTATCCGTCTCCTCCCTGTGTCCTCTTCACTTGTCTCCTCTGTGTCCTCTTCACTTGTCTCCTCCCGGTGTCCTTTTCACTTGTCTCCTCCCGGTGTCCTCTTCACTTGTCTCCTCCCGGTGTCCTCTTCACTTGTCTCCTCCCGGTGTCCTCTTCACTTGTCTCCTCGGTGTCCTCTTCACTTGTCTCCTCCCGGTGTCCTCTTCACTTGTCTCCTCCCGGTGTCCTCTTGACTTGTCTCCTCTGTGTCCTCTTCACTTGTCTCCTCGGTGTCCTCTTCACTTGTCTCCTCCCGGTGTCCTCTTCACTTGTCTCCTCTGTGTCCTCTTCACTTGTCTCCTCTGTGTCCTCTTCACTTGTCTCCTCCCTGTGTCCTCTTCACTTGTCTCCTCTGTGTCCTCTTCACTTGTCTCCTCTGTGTCCTCTTTACTTGTCTCCTCCCGGTGTCCTCTTCACTTGTCTCCTCCTGGTGTCCTCTTCACTTGTCTCCTCCCGGTGTCCTTTTCACTTGTCTCCTCCCGGTGTCCTTTTCACTTGTCTCCTCCCGGTGTCCTTTTCACTTGTCTCCTCCCGGTGTCCTCTTCACTTGTCTCCTCATCATTCCAACTTTTAACAAAAAGCCTTGAGAAAACCATAAAAACATGTCAAGAGACTGTTGCCTCTCCTTTAAAAAAAATTAGAAAACATTTGTGGTCCCAGGTGCCGCGAAGCTTGGCGTTTGCTTCTAACCCGATAAATGACAATGTCTGTCCTGACCTTTGCCCTCTAGGAAATATGTCATTGGCTCTTAGATTGTGACTGAGTTCCCCTGATTTACACCCTCGGTGTTGTAAAAAGGGCACACATTTTCCGGTGTTTCTTAACCAAATGCTTCAAAGGAGAACATGTCTATAACTTAACCAGTAGGCTGTCAAATCTTCCGGGAATAATTCACAAACTACAGTCCAAGTTGTTTGTCAGTACACCCCAATCCATGCAGTTACATCTCAAATCCCCTCCCAGTGTGTCAATGAAAGAAACACTCACAGTCTAAAGCGACCTCCATCAGCTGACAAAAAACCAGTACTGGCAATTGCTATTCTGACACACATTTTGTGCAGGAGTAGAGAGATTTTAGAAAAACTAAAGAAAATCGTGTTTTAGAAAGAAAAAAAAAACGTCCCCCTGTCGGTCAGAGGACACAGTGTTGTAACTACAATCCCCTGTCGGTCAGAGGACACAGTGTTGTAACTACAGTCCCCTGTCGGTCAGAGGACACAGTGATGTAACTACAATCCCCTGTCGGTCAGAGGACACAGTGTTGTAACTACAATCCCCTGTCGGTCAGAGGACACAGTGTTGTAACTACAGTCCCCTGTCGGTCAGAGGACACAGTGATGTAACTACAATCCCCTGTCGGTCAGAGGACACAGTGTTGTAACTACAGTCCCCTGTCGGTCAGAGGACACAGTGTTGTAACTACAGTCCCCTGTCGGTCAGAGGACACAGTGTTGTAACTACAGTCCCCTGTCGGTCAGAGGACACAGTGTTGTAACTACAATCCCCTGTCGGTCAGAGGACACAGTGTTGTAACTACAGTCCCCTGTCGGTCAGAGGACACAGTGTTGTAACTACAGTCCCCTGTCGGTCAGAGGACACAGTGTTGTAACTACAGTCCCCTGTCGGTCAGAGGACACAGTGTTGTAACTACAGCCCCCTGTCGGTCAGAGGACACAGTGTTGTAACTACAGCCCCCTGTCGGTCAGAGGACACAGTGTTGTAACTACAGCCCCCTGTCGGTCAGAGGACATAGTGTTGTAACTACAGTCCCCTGTCGGTCAGAGGACACAGTGTTGTAACTACAGCCCCCTGTCGGTCAGAGGACACAGTGTTGTAACTACAGTCCCCTGTCGCCCATATTTAATTGTGTGTCTTGAGACACCACAGGTCACAGGAAAATGCTTGTGATTTGATACTTAAAATACCGCTGAATTGTGGATGTTGGGGATGTTGAGTGTCTCTGAATGCTAATTTTGGACATTGACAAGTGAAACACATCAGTGACCAGTAGCTAAAGGGCTTTGAATCTCTACTTGACTATCACTTTCACTCAAACATTCTCTCCATCTCTTTCCCAATAATTCTTCTCTAATTCTCCCAACACACCCACGCACTCTCTAACACACACACACAACCAAACAACCCCCGCCCCCCCCCCCACCGCACACAGTCCCCTATCCACTGGCAGAACTGGATAAACAGACTAGTAACAAGCTCTAATGAGAGCTGTAGTTATACAGTGTGATTGAGACACTGTGTCCTAAATGCCACATCATGCACTCTATATAGTACACTAGCGCTGACCAGTGGGCCGTGGTCAAAGGTAGTGAGTAGTGTATCAATTGGGACTGATTCGGCTTCTATCCACATTGCTGGTGAAATGCATGATAGGCAAGCGTACAACTGGGAAACGGGGTATTTGGCAATTGTTAAATCCTACAGTGGCATACGAGACGCGTTGCATGTTTTACGAGGGAACTTCACCGATTTGTCCTGTTCAAGTTTTAATTTAATTTTACATGAAGGCCAGGAGAGACGTGTGTATCCAGTCACAGGGAGTATTTGCAGTGACAGACTCCATTGTAATGTGTTGTTGTCAGGGAAGCTTGTTACCAACTGGCCGTGTCAGCGGCTGGTGAATTTTTCATTGGCTCTATTATGATCCTGGCTTGTGAGGATCACTGCAGAACAAGTTGTGAGAGACAAAATTCTGGTCGAGCTTAGGCTCCTTCGCAAGCATTCCCGCGTCAGGACTCCTCAGCGGTTCCAAAGTGATGCTTGTTTATTTTCCTGCTTGCGTGGCTGTTATGAAACACAATCGGTTCCCATACCAGGCTACGATTCAGCTGGTCAGGATGAAAACCCCTGAGTCTCCAGAGGGAATAGAGTCTCTAACACAGCCTTTTGAAAACACAGGGGCGTCGACTTCAGAGGTCCTGGTGAACGTTGAAGAGCACCACCACCGTCTCTACTGCTGCCCTGCTGATGTGCACCAGAGCCGTTTCCACCTCTGCTTTTCTTCAAAGCGTCACTCCATTTTTTCAGCAAAAAAACAAAAGTTTTGTCCCCTATAAACATGTTATGTAAGCTAATGAGGCCCTCTAAGAGTTGTTTAGCAACACTGACATTCCACTGGCGCTGAGCTGTATTTCTATAATTTTTGGAGCGTGCCACTACTTTCCAGACGACTCTGTTCCAGCAATCCTGTTCCAGCCAATCGCCTTCAGCGAGGCGGGCCTTCCAGCCAATCGCCTTCAGCGAGGCGGGTCTTCCTCTTTGGCTTATTTTGAGAAAGCGCATTTTACTTGGAAGATACATATAGCATAAGTACACCATGGGAAGCGAAGTGTGCTTACTGTGAGAAACTATAATGGCTGCTGAGACTGCCAATTCTTCCATTGTCCACTACAGCAAACACTACGAAAACTGCAAAGAAGCATACGAAGACTAGCTCTCTACTGTAGCTAGCAACCAGGAACCCTAAGCAAGCGTTAGCAAGGCTAAGGATAACATCGAACTCAGAGTTTTCTTTTTTGGAACAGGTAATTCTGTTTTTCTTATTATTATTCAGAACTTCATTCTCTATCGGGCATTGGGGCACCACCGCTTTCTGACCAGTGAGTAATTGCAAAATGCTGTAATGGTTTTTTAATTACTGAAAATCCGACCCTTTGACCAGTGTATATTCCTCAATGTTGGTGGATGAATCTTTGAATATTCCAAACAGTGTCAAATCATTGTTGAAGCATCGAGTCTACCTCTCCTGACAAGCACCTCACAATCTTCACACACCAGAACTTAACTCCTAATGCTTGATGCGTAATGTCAATCCCAACCCAAGCTCTAACCCTATAACTCAAACTAAGCCGAAATCATGACTCCATAATCCCCCATAACACATAAACCTTAAACATGAAACCTTCACTGTCCTCCAGAGGGAACGTTCCACACACCTCGGATCAGTTCCCCCTCTCCCCGATCCTAGAATTCAGTATGAGTCGTAACAATTAAAAACTGACCCAGAATCAGCCTTTGCAGCCTGCAGGTGGATAGAGGGATAGAGACCGTTGGGAGAGGGAGGAAAGGAAGGAAGTGTGACAGCGGAGGAAACAAAGAGAGAAAGGTAGAGAAGAGCAGGAGAGTGAGAGGAGTGAGAGAAATGAAAAGAGAGAAGGGTAGAGAAGAGCAGGAGAGTGAGAGGATTGAGAGAAATTAAAAGAGAGAAGGGTAGAGAAGAGCAGGAGAGTGAGAGGAGTGAGAGAAATGAAAAGAGAGAAAGGTAGAGAAGAGCAGGAGAGTGAGAGGAGTGAGAGAAATGAAGAGAGAGAAAGGTAGAGAAGAGCAGGAGAGTGAGAGGAGTGAGAGAAATGAAAAGAGAGAAAGGTAGAGAAGAGCAGGAGAGTGAGAGGAGTGAGAGAAATGAAAAGAGAGAAAGGTAGAGAAGAGCAGGAGAGTGAGAGGAGTGAGAGAAATGAAAAGAGAGAAAGGTAGAGAAGAGCAGGAGAGTGAGAGGAGTGAGAGACATGAAAAGAGAGAAAGAAAGAGCTAAAGAAAAACAAGGACACGGGGAGCAGAGAAGAGGATTCATTTGTAATGTGAGAGTGAAGGCCTCTCTGCCACAACCTCCACACTGTTCCTCAAAGGTACGCACACACACACGCCAGCACCCACACACACACACACACACGTTTGTACAGCTACCCTCATGGGGACCAGAAAATAGAAATTGCATGCTCCCTTCCCTAACCCTAACCTTAATCTTAACCCTAAACCTAACCATAACCCTTAACCTAACCCTAATCTAACCCTAACCTTAACATCAATAAAATAACATTTGTCTAAACTTTACCTAGATGTCATGCCTAACCTAAAACTCTAAACTTAACCATCAACGCCTGGACCTTAAAGAAACCCCAATTCTAACTATAAAATCAATTGCAAGTTTGACACTAAACCTAAACCCTGAGCCGGAAATTCCTCACGGGGACCGGCAAAAGGTCCAAATGAGTCAAATATTTTCTGGTTTTACTATACTCATTGGGACATTTGGTCCCCATGAGTTCAGTAAGACCAAACCGCACCCACACGCCAGCACAGACATACACGCACACAGGCACATGCACACACAGAGGGGCACACACATGCGCACGCCAGCCCACACACAAACACACACACGCACGCAGCTCCCCTCAGGCTCAGACATTGGCTACCTATTCACTCGATATCTCAGGGCAGGCTACACACTTAATCTGCTGCACACACACACACACACACACACACCACACACACACACACACACACTCTTAATCTCTTTCCCAGTGCAGGCTTCCTCAATTTTACCTCAGCGGCCCCCTGTCGTATCAACACACACACACACACACACACACACACTACACAGCTGGTAAGAGATTGTCTCTGACAGTGCAGGCTGGACGCAGATGCCTGTGAATATATCGAGGGAATTCTGCACTACAGCATTTAATTTTTCATTTCCTGCTCCACTCTCCTTCTCCTCTGTCTCTGACTGTCCTATCTCTCGATCTCTCTGTTTATCCCACTTCCTGTCTCATCCGTCCATCTCTTCATCCCACTCCCTGTCTCAATCCTCCATCTCTTTCTTCATCCCACTCCCTGTTTTCATCCCTCTATTGCTCTCTTTCTTACTAACCTGACTTCCCATGGCACAGTGAGCAAACCTTGTCTCTCTCTCTCTCCCACTAGCCCACCACTCTTCTTCTATCCCTGTCTCTCTCCATGCCTCCCTGTCTCTCTCCCTGCCTCACTGTCTCTCTCCCTGCCTCCCTGTCTCTCTCCCTGCCTCCCTGTCCATCTCCCTGCCTCTCTTCCTGCTTCACTCCTTCTCTTTTTAAACATCTCTTTACGCTCGTCATCTCTCTATTATGCATGTTCTACCTACCGTAAAAACAATGTCTGGGTTACTGTTTCACGGCTTGATTGCATGTGTGTTTGTGTGAGAGAGGGAAATGAACAGAAATATAAAGAATAGCAGGTATTGACCTTTCATCTGAAGAATACCTACTGTTGTTGGCCTTTACCAGAACATTTTGTCCATTATAATTTAGAGTGTTATTGAGCAAAGAAAAACTTCCGATTAAACCTTTACATAAATTAATGTTATAACCTTGACTAGACTGAAGAAAATGACAGGAGATGCCTGGGTCCCTGTTGGAAAATATATATATTTTTTAATCTCAACCAGGGTAAATGAGGTTAAAGAAAGTAAAAACAAAAAACATTTGAATAAAAGTTAACTTTGTTAATGTATGCTTCGTAGGGGGGAAAAAAAGTGTTTGCCTCGATTTGCAATTTAATGCTGCTCCAGAAATTATTGGAAATTAGCTATCCTTGGAGGGGAAACCTTACATTATAAAGAAAATGTACACAGCAAGTGTACAGTTAAGATTGTCAATTAACAAGAAGTGCTATATTCATGAACGTTCGCTAAAACCATAAACGTTTGACGCAAAATGTCTCACTGCTAGCTTTTCTCGACCTTGGTGGGGTTTGTTACCATGTCGGGGCTGAAGAATGAAGAATGTACTCGGTGACAAAACAACAAATCAATCTGTCGGGACACCGTAAACAATCCAATCTCATTTTCCACTATCCAATTGCATTTGTTATACAGGTCAACTTGGTCACCAAAGGGAAATTGGTAAACCATCAAAAAACAATGGTTTAATTTACAACCTGTGGTTACAACTAATTTTCGTATTTCCGCATGACGCCTCGCTAACTAGGTTTCGGAAGCCACAGAAAATACACAAGGATTTTTTGCCTGTCTGAAAAAACGGCAAGTTTTTAGAAATCCACCAGCATGCTCATGAAAAAGAGCAGGATTGTAACGCCTGACATTGTATCCGGAAGCGGAGTGGAAATGTCCCAGACGATGACTAGCGAGGTGGCATTCACCCACTGCTGCTATCTGGAGGAAGTCGGGTGGCGAGACTATTGAATTTCCAACCCGAGTGGGTTGTATGGACACATTGATAACCAGGTACTTACAGTTCAATCGTTCCGAAGACGACACAAAACTGTGACCGCTGCCAAAGTACTGCCTATAGCACTTGAACGAAGACATAATTACATTAGACATCTGTTCTTTTTTCTTTCAATACACATTCCTGCCATTATGGTGTCTGTAGATTGATGGCAAAACAAATTTAATAGGATTATGGGCCAGTTTCACAGAGAGATTAAGCCTAGTCTTGGATAAAAAAAAACAAGATCAAAGGAGTTTTCTATTGAACTGGATTTTTTAGTCCTAGACTAGGCTTAATCTGTGTGTTAAGTCTTAAACGCAACAGATGGTAGAGGACGTGAATGGGTGTGAATACTTTCCAAAGGCAAAGTATATTAATATATCAGCACATCCTCGCCATAATGAACTCTGAAATTTATTGGATTTTCAAAGAATACCTGGCCAAAGGCTTTTCGATTTCAAGAGGACAAGACAAAAACGACTCCCTGATTGTCCACCCATATCACTGTTAATGAGGGGGGAACAAAATATATCAAATTGCACTAAATATGAGAGAACTCTAACCATTCTTTAATTGGGATTTTTTTGACTGGCAAAACAAAATCTTTCAGCACAACGACAACCTGCAAAGACTATTAAGACCTATTTGGGCTGAAGATCTGCCAATGGAACACTCCCAGTATTAGATTGGCCTCCTCAGAGAGAACATAACTGAAGGTGTATGGGATCATTTGAACCAGAGAAAGGGACTGAACCAAATCAATACAGTTCAGAACATCTGAAATGGCTTCATATTTTTGAAACGTTTGTGTTGTGCAATGTTTACGTAGAAGTTTCACTTGCTTAGACAAATATTTAGCATGCCAGTAAAGCCCCTTTCAATTGAACTGAACTGAAGAGGAAAAAATAGGTAAAAGAAAGGAGTCCTTTTCAAGGATAGGGAAGAATACACCCAAGAGAACAGACGTAAATGCCTGCTAGAATTCTGTTAAGAGGGGCATGTTATGGTTCTTCTATATGCGTAAATTCACAAATGTAAAACAATTCAGGTGAAATATTTTTCTCTCTACCCCTTTTGTAAAAATAAATAATACACAGAGACAAAGAAAGAAAATAAGTGTTCCTGGATAATGAAAAAAAAGAAAAGAAAAAAAGACAAAGCCGTTATTTGTCATATTTTATCTCTTCCCCATTCTCAGCAGGATCACTGTGTAGATACGCATTAGTGAGAGTCAAAGGCTGTGGTCCAAATGGTCATCTGGGGCCACCTTGTCTGTAGTATTCCACTACATTGGAAATAGACATGTGGGACACGCACGTTTTCCCTAAAAAGTGGGAATTGTTTCGTACTGGGCTTGTTGAGATTTACCAGATAACATGTAGGCCTCTACTGTTTTTCTACTCTCCTCTCCTGAATAGACCTTTCAACACGCGCGCACACACACACACACACACGCACACACACACACACACACACACACACACACACTTGATTCAAACAGGCACACAGTGGGAAAACAAGATCTCACAGAGGAATGCTTTTAGACTCATGGGTTTAGAACACAATAGGATAATCTGGGGTCAAGTCTTTTGTGCGCGTGCACATTTGTTCTGTTGTATTGTAATGGTTAAAGATGGTATTAGGATGATCTTACACGAGAATGAAAAGAATGATATGAGGGAGATGTAGGTGGAAATTTCAATCACACACACACAGGTTATCGTCAGATCAGATGCTTTTCATATACAACCGCATTTCGAAAACAGTTGGGAAGCTGCACAAAACGTAAATAAAATCAGAATTGCAATGATGTACAAATCATTTAAACCCTATATTCAATAAAAAATAGTACAAAGACAACATATCAAATGTTGAAACTGAGAAATTTTGTTTTTGGAAAAATACATGCCCATTTTGAATTTGATTGCCAACAACATTTCTGGAAAAGTTGTGTAATGCTAAAAAACAAAACCTGGTGGAATGTCACACAACTAATTAGGTCTATTGGCAACAGATCAGTAACATGATTGGGTAAAGATCATTCCAGAGAGGATGGGTCTGTCAGAAATGAGAACAGGGAAGGGTTCGCCATGCTGAGTAACATTTCTCAACATAAAATTGTGACGAGTTTGGGGATCTCATCATCTACGGAACACAATGTCATTAAAGGATTCAGAGAATCCAGAGAAATCTCTGTATGCAACATTTGAGATAATTTTTGGGAATCATGGACGCTGTGTCCTCCGAACTAAAGAGGAGAGGGACCATCCGGCATGTTATCAGCTCACAGTTCTAAAGCCAGCATCTGTGATGCTGCGTGCGTGGATTAGTGCACATGGCATGGGTGACTTGCACATTTGTGAAGCCACCATTAATTAGTGATGGCCAAACGAGGCTTCATTAGTGTTATTTTAGCAGCAGGATATTATGCTGGCAGCACTCAGATGTTCTTTCACAATAAAAGCCACCACTGAAATATACAGTGGGGAGAACAAGTATTTGATACACTGCCGATTTTGCAGGTTTTCCTACTTACAAAGCATGTAGGTCTGTAATTTTTATCATAGGGACGCTTCAACTGTGAGAGACGGATCTAAAACAATCCAGAAAATCACATTGTATGATTTTTAAATAATTAATTTGCATTCTATTGCATGACATAAGTATTTGATCACCTACCAACCAGAAAGAATACCGGCTCTCACAGACCTGTTAGTTTTTCTTTAAGAAGCCCTCCTGTTCTCCACTCATTACCTGTATTAACTGCACCTGTTTGAACTCGTTACCTGTATTAGCTCTGCTAGCATAATATCCAGCTGCTAGAAGAATGGCAATGAAGCCTCGAATGACCATTACTACCATTAAAGATGAACAATATAAACAGGTTTTGGAGCAACATATGCTGCCATCCAGACAATGTCTTTTTCAGGAAAGGCCTTGCTTATTTCACATTCTGCACATATTATAACAGCATGACTCCGTAGTAACAAAGTCTGTGTGCTAAACTGGCCTGCCTGCAGTCCTGACCTGTCACCCATTGAAAACATTTGGCACATTATGAAACAACAAATACGACAAAGGAGACCCCAAACTGTTGAGCAGCTGACATCCTGTATCAAGCAAGAATGGGAAAATATTTCACTTTCAAAAATACAGATATTGGTCTCCTCAGTTGCCAAATGCTTACAGAGTGTTGTTAAAGAAGAGGTAATGCAACACAGTGGTAAACACGCCCCTGTCCCAACGTTTTTGTAACGTTTTTGCTGGCATCAAATTCAAAATGGGCATTTTTTTCCCAAAAACCAAAAGATTCTCAGTTTCAACATTTGATATGTTGTCTTTGTACCATTCTCAACTAAACATGGGGATGAGTTTGCGCATTATTGCATTCTGTTTTTATTTGTATTTTATGCAGCATTTCAACTTATATTTGGATACGGGTTGTATTTTTTGCAAGATGGTATTTGTGTGAGGATGACCTTATCTATGGAGGGATGGTTTATGAGGCAGGTTGGCCAATGGGAAGTTTCAACCCCCATTACCCTTATAAGGAGAGGAGGGGCGGGGCGAGCAAAACAGGAGGGCTGCAGGTGAAACAGTATCTCTTAAAACAGTGTGTGTGTTTTCTTGTTTCACTGATCCCAAAGTCTTCACAAGGACATGACAACATGAATTGATCTTTCGTACCCACAAAAGAGTTTTGGAGTCAAACTTCAAATGCTGGGTTCGTGTTAGAATTGAGGTTACATTTAGGTTTAGGATTCATGGCGCCTTGAAATTAAAAGAATATAAAATAAAAATAATACACATTCTGCCTCATTACTGTCATCCCAACACACAAACACAGATACACACGACCTCCAGCAGAGTAAACTGGCCAAATTCAATTCAGCGGAAGGTTTGATTTCTGACACTCAGACCTTTAGGCTCTCAGAGCCCTGGAGCATCACCTGTTGGCGATATGTCTACAAACACAACACACACACACACACCTCAGAGATACATCAGCACAAAGCAATGTGGGTAGCGCTGAAGGCGAGACGGGACTGAGGTAAAACACTAAGCAGCTAGGATGTAGGAAATAGGACAAAATTGCTGTTGTATTCCAGGCACAGAACCACAAATATATCAGTGAAAACAATACAGATTTTCTACCCGTCTCTCCTTCTCCACCTCTCCCTCTCACTGGGTTTGATGTGCATAACATCTAGTTGATGATACGTTTATGCGATACCTTTCCCCTCATCTTTCTATCCTACTTCCCCCTCTGTTATTATCCCCGTTTCGTTTCCCTCACCCTGTATTTACTTCACTCCCTCTTGAATAATATGTTTATTTGCCATCCCTTTGGCTTCGTTCTTTCTCTCTGATCAAACGTATCTACTTCAAGGAATTCCCCCCTCATTTTCTTGAAGGGGTGGGGTGGGGTGCTCATCCCTTCCATTTTCCTCATTCTTGTATTGAGGTAAAGGACACCTCATACCACGGAACTAGAATTCTACACTTTATCCTTAATTTCCCTCATCCTTCTCTTTATTCTTTACCCACTCTTTTCTTTATTGAATTCCATGTACTATTTTCAGTTCAAAACCTTGAAGGATCCGTTTTCACTCCGTCATCCCTCCTCTCCCTCTCCTTACTCTCTCTAAAATCACTCCTTTATTAAATTCAGAGTATCGTTATTTAAGTTCCTCCTCCTCTCAATCCCGTACATTTCCTTTCATCTTTACCCTCTCTGGTTTATTGCGTTCTGATCGTTAAAGCTTCACTTCTATTTGTTCCAAATCCTCCGTCTGCCGTTCCCCATTTCCTGTGCTGAATTTGAAGAGGCCCTCCTTACAGCCTAATTGTCTGCTAATGGACAGCCCTAGACCACAGCTTCTAAAAGCTTGAATAGTTTATTTTCTGTATTTTGCCCATTTTCTTCTTCCCGTCGTGCAAACGCCCTCCAGCCATAGTTAGTCAAAGCTGGACCCGTGTCTTCCTCCCATCTGTCTTTACTGTCTCTGTGCTTCTCGCCAGGACATTTGATCCTCCCATCACATTTGTTGTGTTAAAATGATGGAGTCTTAGAGATCGGTAAGGGAGAATTGAGAGGGAGACAGAACAAGGTTCAACTGGCCTCTTAAACTTGAGTGGCCCAGAGTGAGTGAGTGAGAGAGAGAGAGAGAGCGAAAGAGAGAGAGAGAGCGAGAGATGATGGGAGAAACCTGTGCACATGTTCTCAAACAGAAACACGCACGCAGACACGCACCCCCCAGGCAGACTACATTAGACTTTGGGGACAGAACAAAGGAACAAAGTGAAGAGAGACAAGGATTATGAAGAGAAAGAATTACAGTGTGTGGCAACAATGTGCTCTCCCTTGTTACAACTGAAGTGGCCATTAGAGAGTGGAGGCTGTTTTGTCTTTTTAATGAACTGATCAAGTTAAATGAAAACGCTACCAGGAAGACAACGTGTGTAGGAGGGAATTGTGCAGGGGGGTGGGGGGGGGGTGTGTGTGGGGGGGGGAATCCATGACAGAGTACATAAGGCTACGTTTAGATGACAATGTGGGGATTTAGTAGACATTTCCATCCAGACCAACCCACAGCATTCACCTAAAGGAAAACACAATACAAGCACATGTCACGGTCCTATCCTGCTTGGGTCCGGCTGTACAGGCGTGTTACATTCAACAGGGAGGAGGCTGGAGTGAACATAGAGAGGAGGAGGAGAGAGAAGTGCGAGAAGAGAAGAGATTCACAGAAACAGTGTCACAGAAATGGTGAGAGTATGAAACCTGTGCAATTTCACTAACTCATTATCCTTCTAGTGTTGATTTAAAATCTCCTGACCTATAGATCTGGTACCACATTAATAACCTGTAGGTCTGGTACCACATTAATGACCTGTAGGTCTGGTACCACATTAATGACCTGTAGGTCTGGTACCACATAAATTACCTATAAATCTGGTATCACATTAATAACCTGTAGGTCTGATACCATATTAATGACCCATAAACCTTATAGCATATTAAAAACCCATAGGTCTGATACCACATTAATAACCTGTAGGTCTGGTATCATATTAATAACCTGTAGGTCTGGTACCATATTAATGACCAATAAACCTGGTAGCATATTAATGACCTGTAGGTCTGGTACCATATTAATGACCTTTAGGTCTGGTACCATATTAATGACCTGTAGGTCTGGTACCATATTAATGACCTGTATGTCTGGTACCACATTAATAACCTGTATGTCTGGTACCATATTAATGACCAATAAACCTGGTAGCATATTAATGACCTGTAGGTCTGGTACCATATTAATGACCTTTAGGTCTGGTACCATATTAATGACCTGTAGGTCTGGTACCATATTAATGACCTGTAGGTCTAGTACCACATTAATAACCTGTATGTCTGGTACCATATTAATGACCAATAAACCTGGTATCATATTAATAACCTGTAGGTCTGGTACCATATTAATGACCAATAAACCTGGTAGCATATTAATGACCTGTAGGTCTGGTACCATATTAATGACCTGTAGGTCTGGTACCATATTAATGACCTGTAGGTCTAGTACCACATTAATAACCTGTATGTCTGGTACCATATTAATGACCAATAAACCTGGTAGCATATTAATGACCTGTAGGTCTGGTACCATATTAATGACCTTTAGGTCTGGTACCATATTAATGACCTGTAGGTCTGGTACCATATTAATGACCTGTAGGTCTAGTACCACATTAATAACCTGTATGTCTGGTACCATATTAATGACCAATAAACCTGGTACCATATTAATAACCTGTAGGTCTGGTACCATATTAATGACCAATAAACCTGGTAGCATATTAATGACCTGTAGGTCTGGTACCATATTAATGACCTTTAGGTCTGGTACCATATTAATGACCTGTAGGTCTGGTACCATATTAATGACCTGTAGGTCTAGTACCACATTAATAACCTGTATGTCTGGTACCATATTAATGACCCATATACCTGGTAGCATATTAAAGACCTATAGTTCTGGTACCATATTAAAAACCCACAGGTCTGGTTCTTATTTGTAGCATATAAAACAAACAAAAATCTCCCACCCTTATAAACACCATAAATGAACAGTAGAGAAGAGAGGGGAAGAGAGACATTTGGAAATAGATTAAGGAAGAGAGGGAGGGGAAGGGAGAAACAGGGAGAGGGAGAGAGAGGGGGTTGTGTGGGAGAGCAGGAGTGGGAGAGGGATGTATAACCCAAGGTGCTGGTTTGGGTGAGAAAAACACTTCTAACTCCGGCCCATAGATAATGACAGTCCAATCTCCCAGCCTGTCACTGCAAAAACTGTCTGAGCAACAACAACAGGCCGGGGAGGCAGAAGAGATGAGAGGACGAGAGGAAGAAAAGGAGAGAGGCTACAGGAGAGGATGGTTAAAATGGATGAATTATTCTCCCTCCTTCCTTTTCTGTCTCTATCCCTTTCTCCTTTTCTCTCCATTTCTCTTTTCATGAATCTATTGTACCCCCCCCTCCATCTCCCACTACTTCTTCCCTTCATCCATCGCTCTCTCTCTCTCTCTCTCCCACCATTTCTCGGCCTCCCTCGCTCTCGCCATCACTCATACGTCTTCCTCACACACTCAAGACCCTCTATTCCCGCCCACCCGGCATCACCATCAATCTAAATCAGTTGCCCAGTCACACACACACACACACACACACACACACAAGCCCTTGTCTCCTTCCTGTTGCTGTCCAGCTCAATTCCAGTCTACCTGTCTCTTCTGTGCTTTTTTTCCGAAGACTACTGCGGCCAAACAATCTCATTTCCCACCTCCTGTCCTCCTCCTTTCTCCACTGTCCCATCCACACAACTCATGCCAGGCAAACTCTTGCCCTCCCCTCATCTCGCTCTCTCCTCTATGTTCTGCCTTCTCGTTGAATGGTTAACTTGGGACAAAGCTTTGCCCTCCTCTCTCAACTTACTCTCTCCTCACTCCTCCCTCCTAGCCCATTACTCGTCTTACCGTGCTTCTCCTCCCCCTCCTCTCTCCTCTCTTGCTACTCTCTCTTTAACCACCTTCTCTGTCCTTCCTTTCTCCTTTCTTTTATCTTTCCTCACGTCCTCTTCCTTTTTGTACTTTTGTACCAATAAACCTTAACCAACCATCCTAAATCCTAACGCTTAACCCTAAACGTCATTCAGTTTGTTTGTTCACTCAGCCGTTATTGAACCAGGTAAGTCACCTGGGAACCAATTCTCCTTTTAAGGACAACCTGGCCAGAATCATTCAGGTCAATGTCAAGGCAGCACACCAAACAACAGAAATAATTCAATCATTAAGGCAGGTTGTGCGTCTTTGGTTGGTTTGCTGGACTTTTGAGGACATTTGGTAAATTACACACACACCCACACACACACACACACACCCACAAACCCCAAACACATTGCTATTCTGGCCACGCACACACACACACACAGACAGATAGACACACACACAAACATCCATTGCTTTAGCCTCAGGGTACCAGATTGGTAGAACCTATAACCTCACCTTAACAGTAAAGGTGAGAACGTCCTCGCCAATGTCATCCTTCTGATACATGGAATGGGAGATGGAGTGGTCAGCGCGCACACACACACACACACACACACGCACAATCCACCAGCAGCAGCATCATAAGTAGAAAGTTCCTCCCATGTAAATTACAGCCCACGTGCAAACCCACACACACACACACACACACCCCTTTACTATCCAGACTGTTGATGCAGCTCATAGGGGCTCTGGGGTTTCTTTCTGGGGTTTGAACAGGTTCCTGTAGCTACGTTGCGATCCATCAACTCCAAACCTACCTCAGTACCCCTCCACTGCGCTCCCTGCCCTCCATCCATCACCCCTTCAACTCCTCGCCCTCTCCCTCTGTCCTCATCACTTTTCATCCACCTCTCCCGCGCTCCTTCTCCCCATCTCTCCGAGCCAAAGGAGATTCAGCGTTGTCTGGGTATCATTTGTCTTCCCTTCAATCTCCCTCTGCCTCTCTGTCTCTGTCTCTCTTCTCCTCTCTCACACATCCCCCTTGCCCTCTCTTTCTCCTTCCTCGCCTCCTTTCTGGTCTCTCTCTTTATTGCCCTCGTCCTCTTTCTTCTGTATCTTCCTTTTACTACCGCTCAATATTTTCCTCCTTTCTGTCTTTCTGGCTGTCCCTCTTCTCTGATATCTGTCATGTGTCCTGTGCAGTAATGTCTACTACCCCTTCTCCATATGTTTGTTTGGTGGGTGTTTTTTTTTTGGGGGGGGGGGGGGGTTTAATAAACATTATTTAATATTTGTTGAGCCCTTTCTACGTTCATATTTTAGAAATAATATTTCTTCAATAGTTTTTGAATTTTCTACAATGTTTTCTGCTCTGTAAGAATCTTGGCCCCTCCTTGGTTCCTAACTCCTCCCCTCATCCCTTTTCCTACTTCGCTTTCTTCTCCTTCCTGTCCTTCCCGCCCTCCCTCCTTCACATCCTTCCTTCTCATTTCCTTTTACCTCAATCCTCCCCCTCCGCCTCCCTCCCTCCCGTCCCTCCCCTGACCTCCCTCCTGCTCCACTAGCCCTCCATCCATCGCTTCTCCTTCCTCCATCTCTCAATCGCTCCCTCTGTACCTCTCCTTCCTCCTTCACCTCCCATTCTCCAGAGCATGATTAGACTTTCTGATTAATTCTCTGGTTAGTTCTGACAGGCAATTTGATAAACAGCCACTTATCTTTGGGGCTGCTGGAGAGAAACAAAATGAATAAATCTGCAGAAGGAGGAAGAAAGCAGAGAAGAAAAAAAAGAGAGAAAGTGAGTGAGAGTGGCAGACAGAAAGTAGTAAATATAGAGGGGAAATACCAAGGTAAAGAGATTAACAGATGAAGAGACAAAGAAGGGTAAGAGAGAAAATGTTAAGTAAAAGACAGAAAGAAGAGGGAGACTGAAATAGGAGAAAAGAAAGGAGAAAGAAGGAACAAAGAGAGAGAGCGGAGAAAGGAGGGAGAGAAGGAGAGAAGGAAGAGAGTAGTAAAAAGATGAAGGAAGCAGGAGAATGACAGAGAAGGAAGAGCAGTGGTTCCTGTCAGCATTAGATAGATGAGCGGTAAACATGGTCATTTAATCAGCCAGGTCTCGGCATGACAGGAAGTGCATCATATCCACTTCCAGTTATCACTTCTCTAAAAAGACAAATAAACACGGGGAGAAAGAGAGAGAGAGAGAGAGAGAGAGGGAGGCAGAAAATGGGAGGGATGGAGAGAGGTACAGAGGGAAGGATGAAGAGGGACACAGACGGGAAGAGCGAGGGAGGCAGAAGCAAAGAGAAAAGGAGAAGTTTCTTTCTGACATTGACATATGTTCTACATCTGGTGCTAAATTGTTTAGAAGTGTTTTGAACATTAAGTTATCCATTATAATGACGGTAAAGGGATTGTGTAGCTTAAAGGGGAATTTCAACTCATGTCGCATTTGGTCCTAGTTTAACTCTCTGTTCTTGTAGTCTAATAGCATTTAAATCACGTGGCTATAAAGCAATAGGAGAACCATTTGTATCAGTAAAAAAAATAAAAATATAAAAAAGTTGTTTGGGGCTGCAGATCACCTCAATACTCGGAGTGAAAATCAGGCCACTTACAAATGCCTTTAAGTAAGCTTTCTAAACATGTCCAGCCTGCAGGAGCTTGCCCCGCCATTAGGGGTCAGTAGAGTTTGCCAACTGGAGTCAGACAATAGGCAAACTGTGCTCCCTTTCGACACAGCGGTCACTGTTTAAGACAGCTCTGTGAATAGTGCAAATTGTTGGAAACGATGAGACTTGGATGGCACAGAAAACTGGGAAACATTTTATGATGATGTTTAAAGGGGTTCTGTTGTCTACGCACTCGTGCACACGGACTCACACACACACACACACACACACACACACACAGTAATATGTAAGTGACTAACCCCACTTAACCATCATTGACATTTTGTTTTCTGAAACACAAATCCTCTAGTATTACTTAGTAATCCTCTGTCTGTTGTCTCTAGACGTGTGTGTGTGTCTGTGTGTGTTTGTGTGTGAGTGCGCGCGTATGCCGGCATGCAGGCATGTAATCCCTCATGGCAGACATACCTGTCAGTTTGACTACCACGCTTTCCATTTATTTTCCATGAGCAACCAAACAAAAACTCTGTTCTCTCTCTACAAGTCAGTTTGACTCTTTATTCACGTCCTCTCCTCTGACACTGCATAAATTGTTTGTGGGACCACCTTTAACCTCACCTGCAACAATACATCTGCCAATCAACTGAGGCGATTGGCAGAAGGGTTGTGCGGTCTAATTAAGTGAAGTGCACTACTTTAGACCAAGGAATAGGGTGCACTACTTTAGACCAGGGAATAGGGTGCACTACTTTAGACCAGGGAATAGGGTGCACTACTTTAGACCAGGGAATAGGGTGCACTAATCTAGACCAGGGAATAGGGTGCACTACTTTAGACAAGGGAATAGGGTGCACTACTTTAGACCAGGGATCTAAAGGAAAACAGGGTGCCATTTTGGTGCAAAAGATCGGACATTGTAAGATTGGCTGGCAAAAGAAACACACACACACACACACACACACACACACCTTTCTATACTTGTGGGGACCAAAACACTAATCCATGTTCCCTATTCCCTAGCCCTAAACTTAACCCTTACCCTAACCTTAACCTCAATAACCTAACTTTTTAGTCCAAATATAACCTAGCCATAACACCCAGCCTCAACCAGTAACGCGTAAACCTAAGCTTAGCATAAATTCCATCGCAACTGTTTTCCCCTCAGCTGGGAAGTCGCATTTGTCCTAGCGGGAACCTGCCAAAGAACTTGTGGCGAAAGATTTTCTAGGTTTTACTGTGGGGGGCTGTCAGATCCCCATATGTACCCAAAATACATGCTCACACACACACACACACACACACACACACACACACACAGATAAATACCTATACACACATAAAACACACAGTCATCTGTCCAAGGGATCAAGGCTGAAGGCGCCATTTGTTACGCTGCTTGACAGGAAGCTAAGAGTCTGTGACAGAGGGCCTCTCTAGACCATACAATAGAGAGTTGAGGAGGAAGGAAAGAGGAGGTGGAAGAGGAACTTAGGGGAATAGGTGCAGATGAATAAGAGGCGCAGGTGCAGAGGGTTGAAAGAAGTCCAGTAGGGGAGTTGGGGAGGAGTGGAAAAGGAAGTGGATGACAAGAGGAAAAAGAGCCAGCGGGCGGAGGGGAAGAGGAGGTGGTGTTGAAGGGGAAAGAGGAGGTGGTGTTGGAGGGAAAAGGAAGATGGTATCGGGGGGGAAGAGGAGGTGGTGTTGGAGGGAAAGAGGAGGTGGTGTTGGAGGGAAAAGGGAGGTGGTGTTGGAGGGAAAAGGGAGGTGGTGTTGGAGGGAAAAGGGAGGTGGTGTCGGAGGGGAAGTGGAGGTGATGTTGGAGGGGAAGTGGAGGTGATGTTGAAGGGGAAAAGGTGGTGTTGCTGCAGGGGAAGAGGAGGTGGTGTTAGAGGGGAAGAGGTGGTGGTGTTGGAGGGGAAGAGGAGGTGTTGTCGGAGGGGAAAAGGTGGTGGTGTTGAAGGGAAAGAGGAGGTGGTGTTGAAGGGGAAGAGGTGGTGATGTTGGAGGGGAAAGGTGGTGGAGTTTGAGGGAAATAGGAGGTGGTGTTGGAGGGAAAGAGGAGGTGGTGTTGGAGGGAAAGAAGAGGTGGTGTTTGAGGGAAATAGGAGGTGGTGTTTGAGGGAAATAGGAGGTGGTGTTGGAGGGAAAGAGGAGGTGGTGTTGGAGGGAAAGACAGGGGGGGGGCAGGGAGTGTTGTTAGATTAGAGAAGATTTGTTTGGTTGTTTGTCAGTGTTGAGCTGAAGTGTAGTGGGAATACACACACAACCCCACACACAGTGGTGTAACTTTCTTTTCAATTACCCGTGACAGCTGCTGATCCATGGGGTTACCGTGGCGATGTGATGTATAGGGTTACCGTGGTGATGGTAGCTACGGCACAATCACAGTATAGCTAACTGACAGGTCAGCTGGGACCAAGATGTAGTCACTCAGAGTCAGAAGAGGGAAGGGACTGGGAAATCAGTCTGGACATTCTGCTTTAATCCCAGCTGTCAGTATTAATGCAATGTTGGTCCATTCAATTAAACTGACTTAAATCTATGAATTTTTCATAGTGCTTTGTAAGAGAAAGACATCACAACTCGTGCACATTGTGATAAAATCCTTTTACTCAGAATCAAAATGCCAAAAGGTTTATAGAAATGAGAGGAGACCAAAACTGCAATTTATTCATGAGATTTCACAAATGCAATAATTTTATTTGTTAAAATTAACTGGGACATATCTGATTCTATTGTGCACTGTATTTTTTCTAAACTTGCTCTTAGTTTGATTCTTACCAAATATTGCTGAGAGCTTTGCATGTTTTCTCTCTGCATCTAGCTAGGTAGCTCGGTCCATTAGTCAAACTTATCACAATAGACACTACAAGTCCAACTTGCATTCTGACTGAATCCTCCAGTCAGTAATCTTCATTGTTATCATTACATTAAAATTGTATATGCAAAGTCGTTACTAGAGATGTACCTATGCAGTACTGGCATCAGAAATGTTTATGATACTCACTAATAATACAGGTTCATATATATTCACTTGGGGTGACAGTACATAATATTAAGCAAGCGAGCTAAACCCAGCCGCTAGCTAAACCCAGCCGCTAGCTTAACCCAGCCTAATTGAGAATACATCACTTTAATCTGCAATTTCTAATCTACAAATCCTTTAAGATTTATAGCTAAAAAGCAAGTCTACCTGTTTATTTCTGTGGCATTTACTTTCAGTTCCAATCTTCAATTGATTTGCCATACGTGCCATATATCTGGGAAAGATTCTGAGTTAATCTAGTGCCACTTACATTAAGTTGTGACGGAAAACAACAAGCTAATTGTTCCAATTCACATGGAATTTCATGATTTTAATCAAATACTGATAGGAAACGCCTGTATAAACTTTAAGATTTGTCACACCTAGTATTCACTGCAGTGACTTGTCTAATACATATCCAGTTTTGCATTCTACATTACTATGGAATTTCCAAAAATGCCTCACTCTGCCTTAACTTAAGTTCCTCAGTCTTAGGTATTGAGGAAGTTGTCAATAAATGACGTACATTTGGGTCATGTGAAATAATGAAGGCAGCAATGGTTAGTGGGCTGATTTAAAGTGTGCTTTAAATCAGCCCCCCCCCCCCCCCCCCCCCCCACACACTGACAGCCTGCCCCTTCAGGATAATAAATAACACAGGTTATCTGTTTATTTGGCCTTTGGAAAGGAACAGATGTTAATATGTGTCTGATTACAATCATATCACCCTCTCCACACAGAGGGAGGTATAACTTCAGCACGGGTCAAACAGACACACACACACACAGACCGTCACGCACACACACAGACTGTCATGCACACACACACACACACAGACCATCACACACACACAGACCGGCACACACACACACATACACACACAGACCATCACGCACACACACACAGACCATCACGCACACACACACACAGACCATCACGCACACACACACACACACAGACCGTCACGCACACACACAGACCGTCACGCACACACACACACAAATCGGCACGCACACACACACACAAATCGGCACGCACACACACACACAAATCGGCACGCACACGCACACACAAATCGGCACGCACACGCACACACACACACAGACCTTCACACACACACACAGACCGTCACACAAACACACACAGACCGTCACGCACACACCCAGACCGTCACACACACACACACACACAGACCGTCACACACACACACACACACAGACCGTCACACACACACACAGACCGTCACACACACACACACACACACAGACCGTCACACACACACACACACAGACCGTCACACACACACACACACACAGACCGTCACACACACAGACCGTCACACACACAGACCGTCACACACACAGACCGTCACACACACACACACACAGACCATCACACACACACACACAGACCATCACACACACACACACAGACCGTCACACACACACAGACCGTCACGCACACACACACACAGACCGTCACGCACCCACACACACAGACCGTCACACACACACACACACAGACCGTCACACACACACACACACACACAGACCGTCACACACACACACACACAGACCGTCACACACACACACACACACACACAGACCGTCACGCACACACACACAGACCGTCACGCACACACACACAGACCGTCACACACACACACACACACAGACCGTCACACACACACACACACAGACCGTCACACACACACACACACAAACCGTCACACACACACACAGATCGTCACACACACACACAGACCGTCACACACACACACACACACACAGACCATCACACACACACACACAGACCATCACACACACACACACACACACACAGACCGTCACACACACACACACACACACACTGACAGCCTGCCCCTTCAGGATAATAAATAACACAGGTTATCTGTTTATTTGGCCTTTGGAAAGGAACAGATGTTAATATGTGTCTGATTACAATCATATCACCCTCTCCACACAGAGGGAGGTATAACTTCAGCACGGGTCAAACAGACACACACACAGACCGTCACGCACACACACAGACTGTCATGCACACACACACACACACAGACCATCACACACACACAGACCGGCACACACACACATACACACACAGACCATCACGCACACACACACAGACCATCACGCACACACACACAGACCATCACGCACACACACACACACACACACAGACCGTCACGCACACACACAGACCGTCACGCACACACACACACAAATCGGCACGCACACACACACACAAATCGGCACGCACACACACACACAAATCGGCACGCACACGCACACACACACACAGACCTTCACACACACACACAGACCGTCACACAAACACACACAGACCGTCACGCACACACCCAGACCGTCACACACACACACACACACACACAGACCGTCACACACACACACACACACAGACCGTCACACACACACACACACACAGACCGTCACACACACACACACACAGACCGTCACACACACACACACACAGACCGTCACACACACACACACACAGACCGTCACACACACAGACCGTCACACACACAGACCGTCACACACACACACACACACAGACCATCACACACACACACACAGACCATCACACACACACACACAGACCGTCACACACACACACACACACAGACCGTCACACACACACACACACAGACCGTCACGCACACACACACACAGACCGTCACGCACCCACACACACAGACCGTCACACACACACACACACAGACCGTCACACACACACACACACAGACCGTCACACACACACACACACACACACAGACCGTCACGCACACACACACAGACCGTCACGCACACACACACAGACCGTCACACACACACACACACACAGACCGTCACACACACACACACACAGACCGTCACACACACACACAGATCGTCACACACACACACAGACCGTCACACACACACACACACAGACCATCACACACACACACACAGACCATCACACACACAGACCATCACACACACAGACCATCACACACACACAGACCGTCACACACACACACACACACACACCGCAGGGTCACACAGGTCTGGGTGACATCGTTGATTTAATACAGTGGCGACGCAGCGACCAGGAAAGAAGAGACAGTAAATTATGGGTGCCGTTGGCATGGCGATGGCTTTTAGAGGAAAATGGCAGCTGCTCCGACCCAGCTGAGTCCAGAGCAGTGATGGATAGTGATAAATAAACCAAGGCACAGAGGGGTGGACAGATGAAGGGATGGATTCAGAGGTGGAGGGATGGATGGAGGGATGGATGGAGGGGTGGGAGACGGAAAGAATGGACAGATGTGAGGACAACGATATGAGTGGAATAGAGGGATGAGAGAGATGGACGAAGAGATAAAGGAAGACATTTTTCGAAGGCATATGAATAGATAAATTAAACTAGGGGATAGGATGAGTCGGTCGATGGCACAGATAGTCATTTTTGAAGGATGAGGAGATAAAACAAGAATGGCGGTTTTTTATTTATTTATTTTTTTAAGACGGCAGATGAAAAGATAAATTAAACGAGCGACAGGACGGCTCGGTAGTCGGATGGGATTTTACCCTGATGAGATGTGCGGATGTTATCTAAGCCAGCTCTGTCGAAGGATACACTCCCTTGTATCCTACTCCGATGAGCTGTGGACAGCCAGGCAGTCAAGAAGAGTACAAACACAGCGAGGAGAAGGCTTGGCATTCACAGCAGACACCATGTAATAGAAAGCCAATTCAAACGATCAGGCCCCTCCCCTCTAAACCAATCAAGGCAGGAAAGTTCAAGGAAACGTACCTAGTTCTCCTCAAACTCGGAGTATAGGCATTTGTTGTTTTCCCTTTTGAACAAACTTTCGACCACCGGATTGCTCCGGTTTTATATTGTCTGGGTGCGTCATTACCCTGTACACATGGAGTCTGTGTGGGTGTGTATACTCTGTTTTCAGCTCCCACTTCATGGACCCTCAACAGGGAATCATTTGAAGACCTAGAAGAGAAGGAAAGATAGAATATCCCCCCTTCTCTCACCTCCCTCTCACTACAGGAAGGCCCCTTCCTTCCACACAACGTATTTGGATGTCCCAGGGTGCTTTGCTAAAAGCTAGCCCCGACCCATCATTTCACGGGTGGTGTCGTTGTTGTTGTTGTTGTTGCTGTTGCCGTTGCCGTGGAGATTCCAAACCACCACTCTGTTCCAAACGAGAGAACCAATCACGGAGAGGCTCAGCTAACCTTGTTTGTGTGGTTTAGGAAATATGGAGGTGTCCCACATGGCTTCCCCTCTCTCTCTCTCTCTCGGGGGCCATCTTGTGGTCCAGGCTACTTCACCTGGAGCTCCATTAATTGGATGGAAGGATCAGTGTTCCCGGCCGAGGGTTCTTGGCTGGACTTGTTTAACGAGACAGACTGGAGGGTTTCCAAATGACCGCCTGTCCCCTACATGTAGTGCACGGCTTTTGACAGTCAGAGACCACACAGGCCACACCACATAGGGAACAGAGGGCGGTTTGGGACACGCTCTTGCTGGGAGGTAGTCCTTGAAATCAAACCTCCCAAATTGAAGTTATCTAATCTTTGGACACGCTGCTGTTCTCACAACCCAAAAAAATAAGACATTCTGTACTGCATATTTGGTGGAAACGCAAACTTTATATTATTACCATTTCGGTGAAAAAAAATAATAATGTAATGCCAAAATTTTTTGGGGGAAAATGTCATGAAAATGCATGCCAGTCAAGAATCTTTGTTCCATGGCTTTCCCTGCATTTGATGTTACAGTCTGTAGTGGGACTTGGCCACAATCCATGTTCTACCATATGCTTTATGTATTAATGTGAAAATTGAATAAACTGAGCTAATTAGCTGTTTTCCATGTTAATTCAGATCATTACACCAAAGAGAATGAGGCTGGTAAAGCCTACTACACACAGGCACAGGCAAACACACACACACACACACAAAACCATACACACGCACACACGCGCACACACTCATGCACACACACACACACACACACACACACACACACTTTACCAAGCTATTACAACCTGATTAGGGGCCATCAAAGCACTTTAATGGGCCCATTATATAGACAGATAAGTCTTTGTGTTTTGTAATTATTTCAGCTTGCTTAGAGTTTTACCAATAAGAGACCCATTGTAAAGAATGATGTCATAAAGGTAATGTATTATGTACATACAGCAGAGCCCTGAACAATTACCACCTAATACTATAGCAACCGGTTGTCAGTTATCACATAATACTATAGCAACCGGGTGTCAATTATAACCTGATACTATAGCAACTGGGTGTCAATTATCGCCTAATACTATAGCAACCGGGTGTCAGTTATCACCTAATACTATAGCAACCGGGTGTCAATTATAACCTGATACTATAGCAACCGGGTGTCAATTATTACTCAATACTATAGCAACCGGATGTCAATTATCACCTATTGCTATAGCAACTGCTTGTCAATTAAATTATTAGTGTCTTATCTGCCTTTAAAAACAAACAGTCGCTCCTGGCAAACTGATAGATTGACATGGAGAGACACGACCAGAGACACGACCAGGGATACGACCAGAGACATGACCAGAGACACGACCAGAGATACGACCAGAGACACGACCAGAGACACGACCAGAGACACGACCAGAGACTCGACCAGAGACACGACCAGAGACACGACCAGAGACACGACCAGAGACACGACCAGAGACACAGTGACTGGCTCACATTTGCTCACAGCTGTTCCGCTTCTGTTACATGGACTGGTGCACACAATTATGGAAGGTACATCACACACACAAAATGGAGGAGAGCAGGGCAGAGACAGTTACACGGTCTCACAAACACGGTTATGGTACCATTACACACTCTCTGACACACACACACACATACACACACGGAGACAGTTATATGGGTGGCCAAATGGACTGCAGACTGCTGCCTCACCTTCCATAAAGCACCCATAAACCCTCACTGGTTCTGACAGGCCAACTGATTGGTGTTAGAACATGCCGTGTGTGTGTGTGTGTGCTGACTGAGATTGACGAACACTCTCAGAACTCCACTGCCAAAGTGCCTCACCCATTTTCCCCAGTTTGTGTGTGTGTGTGTGTGAGACAGGGGGACGAGGCAGGGGATGAAGTGGGAGGCAGGGTAGAGAGGAAGAGTAGCGTAGAGGGAAAGAGGAAAAGCACGAGAGGTGGAGGTTAGGAGAACCAGTCATTATCCTCAGAAGCTTATAAGGTGCCAAATGTTTGATGGATGTCAACAGATCCTGACAGGCAGAGTAACTGTTTGTCTCAGGTTGGAGAGCGTTGCCTGGTAACCATGAGTAACCCGGACAACATAGTATTTTACAGTTCTTTGAAAACAACCCAGTTGTCGATGGGTTTTAGCAGAGCAGCAGGCTTGTAAAACATCCCATGACATTTGATAAATAACCCCGGGTTGGATTCATGGGTCATAGGTCGGGGTGGGGGGGGGGGGTTGGGGATAATGCACATGACGCCCTCATCAAACGGCTTACGCAACCACAGAAATGCGCCCGGGCAGGAGTGTTCCGTTTTGTCCTGCACGCCGTTCTCTCTATTCATTCCGGCTAAATAACTGCCAAGGCCGGCAGGGCCAAGAGGATAATCGCTGAAACATGGTGCTGTTCACCACTGGGACTGTTCTGCGTCAGAACCACACCATAGTTTACATGTTAATGCCATTTCAGAATATATTGCTTTGTGTGTAGTCGGCCGGCGGCAGATTACACACACACACACACACAGAGCTGTGAATACGATACGCACATGCCAAGACACACCCAACATCTATGATCATCTAACTCGAAGGCCGAGTGTTCCTCCCAAGGGCCTACAGAAGGGCACTTAAAAGGGGAATAGTGTGCACTTTAGGATGGAAAGTGACAAACCGGCCATGGAGATTCAAATATGAACAGAAACAACGCAAACGCATCTCCCTCACACGCACGAAGCAACCCATTAACCCTCCAGAGCGTCGAATCGCTAAATGTTTCAGGTGTGGTTAATCTAGTTCATAATGTAAACCGAAACACCCTGGCCACAACATTCTTAACGGGGGACCCGACCGGACCATCCAGATACAGGTTCAGTTTTCTGACACGCATGTTAAGGTTAATATTCTGGTTCGAAACACAAAGTGGCACAAAACCCAAGTGTGTTTTCTCACACGGTACACGTGTCACCATTCACCGTCTTCAGGCACCGGCGCGCGTCTTCGCCATGCGGGGGGCTCCGTTGGATGCTGGCGCCACCAGATGTGTGGCCGTGACCCCTTTGACCTGAAGACAGCGAGGGAACCAGGAACTGTCCTCGTGGTATCTTTCGGCGGCCGACGAGGAGAGTCCGGTGCGCCTTATCCGTCTCGCTGGGCTTTGAGAACACCGACGGAGGCTGTGCCGGGTGCCTATGAGGCGTGCGGACCATCGCTGCCAGACAGAAAGGTACTTGTGTATGGGAGTGAAAACCTCAGATGGACGTTTGACCTTTGCAAACACCCTCACTGCCGTAGTGGCAGGGGTAATTCTGTGTCATGGGTAGGTCTAAAATATATAATATATAATTAAAACAGGGAATACTAAGGAACATATCTCCTCTACTGTGCGTTGTGTAGATGTTAACAGGGATTATGGTGTTAGTAGTAGTGTTACACTAATGTGTAGTAATGTTATTTCATAGTATTGATAGTAGTATTAAAGTAGTATCGTTTAATAGGAGTATAATGTAATAGTATTTATTGTAGTATTATCATGAATTTTCAGACCGATCATGATCATAAAACAGGCATGCATGATAGTTGCAATAGTGTTGGCATTGAATAAGTGACACACACACACACACACACACAGTAAACCCATAACACAGACACAGACCCAAATACATGGATACGTGGACACAATAACATCTCTCTCACACACACATGCACGCACGCACGCACACACACACACACACTTTACAACAGTCACACACATATTCTGTCACACGCAAACCCACACACACATGGACACAAACACCACTCTGTCTCACTAGCTGAGTAAAGCACAGAACCATTAACTCTGAAAGCTATTTCCTGTCCAAGAGGGAGACTGGACCCGTAATGGCGCCCGGCGGAGCTGCCAAATGGCTCTTCCTGGTCTGGTGGCTGATAGGCCCAGTGTTCGCCCCTCTAAGGTGGGGGAAACTGTCTCTCTCAGTCAGACCGCGGAGCGAGAGACGGGGCCAGGCCTGTGTCAGGCAATTTGTACTCCTCTGCTCTCACTCTCTATCTCAATCTCGAAGTCATTCTGTCTGACAGGCTGAAGGGGAATGTGTGTGTACACGCATGTCTGTTTTTGTGTGTGTTTGTGTATTTCAGTGTGTGTGTTTGTGTATTTCTGTGTGTGTGTTTGTGTATTTCTGTGTGTGTGTGTGTAAGTGAGTGAGTGAGAGAGTTAGTGAGAGAGAGTGTCAGACCCAACTGACTGTAGGTTCATCTGCAGTAGACAAGGTCATCATGTAACTCAGAAGAGAGACAGCGACAGAGTGGAAGATAAAAAGAGGGTGAGAAGGGAGAGGTGGAAGGACAGGTGGAAGGAGAACAGGGGGAAGGAGTAAGTGGAGACAGGGGAGGGAGTCAGACAGCAGTAAATAAAGAGATAGATTGTTCTGAATTAGGAGTTTAGTTTCTGGTTAAGTTTAGGCATAAAGTTACGTTGTTAAGTTTCAGGCTGGTGCGAGGTTCAGGTCAGGGTTTGAGGTTCGGTAAAATGTGTTTTGAAAGGTCATGAAGACATGTTGTGTGTGTCTTTATGTTTCACTAATGTTTTGCCCACCAAGGACCACCAGGAGTAATACGACTGTGATCAAAGTGTAAACGTCCACCAGGAGTAATACAGGTATGATCACAGAACCAACGTCCACCAGGAGTAATACAGGTATGAATGATCACAGAACCAACGTCCACCAGGGATAATACAGGTATGAATGATCACAGAACCAACGTCCACCAGGAGTAAAACCGGTATGAATGATCACAGAACCAACGTCCACCAGGAGTAATACAGGTATGATCACAGAACCAACATCCACCAGGAGTAATACAGGTATGATCACAGAACCAACGTCCACCAGGAGTAATACAGGCATGATCACAGAACCAACGTCCACCAGGAGTAATACAGGTATGATCACAGAACCAACGTCCACCAGGATGTAATACAGGTATGATCACAAAACCAACAATGTCTCTTCTTTTTCCACCTTTCCGACCCACTCTGAAGCTCTCTCCCTCCGATTCTCTCTGTCCCCACATTGCCTCTTTCTGTTCAACTCTCCTATGCGGGATCAGGTTTCCTTTGATATGACATTACGGGACCTCAGTGAAGGGTGCCGCGGGACGTAGAGTAATAATGGGGGAGGTTGATGGGTGAGTTCTTCCCAACCACTGCGGATCAGTTTCTTGTTATGGCTTCCTCTTGAGGGTTCCTCTCTGTATAAGCCCTGTGTAACAACGGCTGATGTAAAACAGGGTTCATAAAATACATTTGATTGATTGAGATACAGACAGGTGGATGCAGGTAGAGAAAGAATGGACCACCAGGGAGGGAGGAGGGGGACAGAGAGGAAGAGCACCAGGGAGGGAGGAGGGGGACAGAGAGGAAGAGCACCAGGGAGGGAGGAGGGGGACAGAGAGGAAGAGCACCAGGGAGGGAGGAGGGGGACAGAGAGGAAGAGCACCAGGGAGGGAGGAGGGGGACAGAGAGGAAGAGCACCAGGGAGGGAGGAGGGGGACAGAGAGGAAGAGCACCAGGGAGGGAGGAGGGGGACAGAGAGGAAGAGCACCAGGGAGGGAGGAGGGGGACAGAGAGGAAGAGCACCAGGGAGGGAGGAGGGGGACAGAGAGGAAGAGCACCAGGGAGGGAGGAGGGGGACAGAGAGGAAGCGAAAGAGAGAAGAGGAGAGCGAGACAGATCATAATCAAGACGCGTTCTAAAGGGTAATGAACTCCGGTGGCGGCCACCCAAAACCCCTGTCAGTGTTCGCATCCCAAACAGCACCCTAGTCACTAGCCCACAACTAGTGCCCGGAGCCCTGGGGCCCTGGGGGAGTGGTAGTGCTCTACAGAGAGAAGAGGCTACAGCTGGGGAGACTGGTGCTTTCCTCAGCTCCTGAGATGACTTTGAAGATGGATCAACTTTGGCAGACAAACTGACTCTCTGACCGTCTCTCTTCCTCTATGTCTCTTCCCGCTCTCTCCATCTCATTCTCTCCCTTCGATCTCATTTAAACAAGCACAGTTTATAAAAGAGAGCACCTGTACTTCAGAACAGAACAGACACTTGATCGTCTGTGCACCTAAGTGTGCATCTGCGCACGTGTTTGTGTAAGTACAGCATGTGTGTGTGTGTGTGTGTGTGTGTGTGTGTGAGAGAGTGTCTAAGTTCTTAGAACAACTTATGAAACTACAACACAAACCTCTTTCTTCTCCCGACATCAGAAAATACAGATTTGCTTTCTTCCCTTCTTTTTTCTTTTCATTAGTTTCCACTCGTCCTCTGCTGCCAGAATGGAGGGATGTCACGGAGGATGGAGGGAGGATGGAGGATAAGAAGCAAGGGATGTGGAGGAGAGGAATACGATGGCAGCTGAAACTCAAGGTTTAATTGCACACAGGAGGCCCTCTTGGAAGTTCTGCGGCAGAATGCTAAGACTTAAAAAAAAATATATATAAATTAAACACAAACACACACACACAGTACACATGCATTCCGTACAATCACATTGACACACACACACACACACACACACACTCCTGACCCACCCATGGTTGGTAGCATCATGAAAAAAAATAAAGTTTAGTTTTAAGAGCCTGACACTAACAACCACACATACTAGCTCCCTGTCACTAAACCTCGCACTTGTGCTAGCTCCCTGTCACTAAACCTCGCACTTGTGCTAGCTCCCTGTCACTAAACCTCGCACTTGTGCTAGCTCCCTGTCACTAAACCTCGCACTTGTGCTAGCTCCCTGTCACTAAACCTCGCACTTGTGCTAGCTCCCTGTCACTAAACCTCGCACTTGTGCTAGCTCCCTGTCGCTAACCATCGCACTTGTGCTAGCTCCCTGTCACTAGGAATCAGGAAGCCTCTACCAGGGTGCGTGTGTGTGTGTTTGTATATATTAATGTGCTACTAGACATTATATATTGCACCCTTCAAGCAATCAGTCATTGCGCGAAACAATTAAATGTCTGGCTAGTAATCTTTCGCTCTGTTAACAAGTAGGGCAAAAATAAACACTACTGGCAGTTGCAAGCATGGATTTAGCTAGCGACATAATGACATATGGACGTCAACTATGGAAGGGACGGAAATTAACGCTGCATAAAATGTTGTACATTTAAAAAATAACTATACGTCAGGTTGACAACTTGTTGGGGAAAAGCAGGGTAACCATAAGCAGGGTTTTAAAAGACGGCTACAGCCATCCCCCAGGATGTAAGCTATGACAATAAAGTAATTAATATTTTTTATAATAGTTTTAAGCCAATTGCCAACGCTACACGAGAGCCAGACGGTAAGCTTAGCTCAATGGTTTTCAACCTTTTCAGTTACTGTACCAATATCTGAAGTTTCCTGGTACCCCTGGTTGGGATCCATGGGTCTATTCCTAGTTGTTAGGTTCCTTGTGCCTTTACTGCCAGTTCAAAAGTAAAACCTTGCTTGTCAATTTGTTTCAAGAAGTTTACAAAGCAGTCTAGCTGTGTAATGATAGCTTTGGCTATCAGCTTTGCTAATAGTTAGCTAAATGCTGAAAGTTTGCTTAGCTTTGCGAAGCGGTCCTGAAGTATGCAGCAACACAGCCATTCTTTATTCTACTCCGGTAACGAGCACATATTTCCATGAGTATGGGATTCCTCTGTCCCATATAATTTCATGCAGCCACATGTTTGATGCAGATGTGAGGTTTATCAGGTTCAATCTCTTTCTCTAGGCCTGTTGGATTGCCATGATGAGCGTTACTGGCTATATTACTTGCTCTTTGGCACCATCTAGGCAATACAAAATCTAGAGAGCTCGCTCCACAAATACACAGATCAGCTTGTTCAATTCACTGCCCCATTTACAACGTGCTGTAATAGTCATGTGACCAATCTCATTTCCACAAAGCTCCCCCATAGGCAGGCATTTAATATGCAGCCCCAGCATTGGTCATTAGTAGTAGGCAACTGAAAAGATTGTTTTCAACAATATTGTGGAACGCTGCTGCTACTAGTGCTTTTATGCAGGTGATATTACGCTTGCAAAACTGACTTTTGGTAATAGAGATGTAGCTCTCTCACACACACACACACACACACACTCACACTAATGCTTAATGTAGAGTAGTGTAACAAAGAGACAATAAATCAGTGTGTCATTTCCTGTGTACCAAACGACAACCTTTTCCCTGTAAAATGCAATAGGCAAAGTACCCAGTGTCCTAAGCAGTGAACAGTATGTCATTTAGGACACTTCCTTTACTTGTTCCATCAGTTTAATAAGAGAACTACCCGATCCACTAGGACACACACACACACGCACACACACGCGCAAATCCTCCAAGCCAATGCATTATTTAACAGGCTGTCCATGAGTTAATTATAAATACAACATGTACATATGAGAATCGACTGTCTGTCTGTCCGGCTGTCTGTCTTCTTTTCTCTCTATCCCTCTCTTCATCTAGGCTCACTCTCACGCTCTCCCACTGTCTCTCTCCATCTTCAACTCACTCTAAATCTGTCTCTGTCGCATTCGCCTAATCTCTGTTATTCCATCTTCTCTCTCCCCTTCTGCCCTCTCCTCCCATTTATGTTTAAACACAGTTGTTTTTTCTGCACAGTAAAATTAACACAAGACTGTTCTGTCACTGTATAAAAACCTACAACTAGTACCAGACTGGTCTTTGTACTGTATGAAAACCTACAACTACTACCAAACTGGTCTTGGTACTGTATCAAAACATGTAACTACTACTGGAGTAATAGAGTACTGTACAAAACCTACAACTACTAGGTCCTCCTACATACAGTATATACATGAAATACAAGTGTGTGAGCAAAGGATAACTGTCACATAAAAGAAGCGCTGTGTAAAAATGTCTGTGGTTGGTTTGAATGAATCACAGTCTTTCTGCTCTCCCTGTAAAGGTATAGCGACAGAGAGATGGAGTGAAAGGAATGTAAAGAGGAGGAAGAGGAATCAAGAGAAAGGAAAGTTGGAGAGAGACAAGGGCAAGAGAGGGTGGCACAAGAGAGAGAGGGTGGCGCGAGAGAGAGGGAGTGGCACGAGAGAGGGGGGGTGGCACGAGAGAGAGAGGGGGTGGCGCAAGAGAGAGGGGGTGAGGGATAGATAAGAGAACCAGAGAATTAGACACTAGAGCCCCAGGACAGCAGTACAGTTAGACACCAACAAAATATGACAACTATTCGCACTGGAAGGAAATCAACAAAAAGAAAACAAATTGCAACAGTACCTGGCTCTAAACACAGTGCACAGTCACAGAATACCACTGTGACAGACTCCATAATAAGAACAGCCTTGACTATGTACTGATTCAGTGAGCATGGCCTCGCTAGCACTCAAGAGATGATAGAGTGCACGCAATGCCAACAACACGAGGTGGAAACTAAGCTGCACTTCCCAACCAATTAGACCAGGGTATCACAGCCCTTAAATGTCAGCCCCCAAATGACCACAATAACTGGTAGCGATTCGTAGAACATTACTGGTCTCTGATCCCCTAGTTTGGGGTTTCCCAATCCTGGTCCTCGGGACCCAAAGGGGTGCATGGTTTGGTTTTTCCCCTGGCACGCACACACCTGATTCAAATGAAAGACCTGATGATAGGTTGATTACGTCACTCAAGTGTGTAAGTGGTAATGTTTTAATCCGGTGTGTGAGTGCTTGGGAAATAACTCAAACTTGCACCCCTTTGGGTCCCGAGGACCAGGATTGGGAAACACTGCAGTCTCCCACCATTGAGCTCTTGATCAAGGCCTCAACCTGTTGTTTTTTATTTAGGGGCAAATTTCAACACATTCTAACATTGTTATCAACCACAATTAATGGCACGATAAATCTGAAACTTTACACTTAAGACATGCTCTTGCCTTGGCAATGTAAAGAAATCTAAACGTTGCCCTTGCTTTGGCAATGTAAAGAAATCTTTCCCATGTAAATAAAGCTTTTGAAATGCTTTTCCACTGAAAGGAGGGAGGGGGAAAGGGAGGGGTACTCAATGTGTTGGCAAACATAACCCTAAAAGTGTGCGTATTATCATTTGCTTGTGGGTCCCGGTCGGCGCGTTTGTTCCCGACTGCTCTCTTTCGCTCGGCATGTGTGATAACAGCATTGGGAATTCCATGTTTTCCCTGCTGTCCTGGTTCCTCTGTGGTACTCCCATGTTTTCCATGCTGGCCTGGTTCCTCTGTGGTATTCCTATGTTTTGCCTGATGGCCTGGTTCCTCTGTGGTATTCCCATGTTTTCCATGCTGGCCTGGTTCCTCTGTGTTATTCCTATGTTTTGCCTGCTGGCCTGGTTCCTCTGTGGTACTCCCATGTTTTCCATGCTGGCTTGGTTCCTCTGTGGTATTCCTATGTTTTGCCTGCTGGCCTGGTTCTTCTGTGGTACTCCCATGTTTTCCATGCTGGCTTGGTTCCTCTGTGGTATTCCTATGTTTTGCCTGCTGGCCTGTTTCCTCTGTGGTACTCCCATGTTTTCCATGCTTGCCTGGTTCCTCTGTGGTATTCCTATGTTTTCCCTACTGGCCTGGTTCCTCTGTGGTATTCCCATGTTTTCCATGCTGGCCTGGTTCCTCTGTGGTATTCCCATTTTTTCCATGCTGGCCTTGTTCTTCTGTGGTATTCCCATGTTTTCCATGCTGGCCTGGTTCCTCTGTGGTATTCCCATGTTCTTGCCATGAACCGACCAGCTGCTTACTGAGAGTCCCTCTGATCTGCTCTGACACACTACTGGAATATTCAGAATCATTGTATTACTACTACTGCTCCCTCTCTGTCTTTCTGCAAACCCCGCTCCCTCTCATGCTCTTTGCTCGATTTCTTTCTCTCTTCCCCGTTCTCTCTCCACATGGGTATCAATAACATAAAAACATTATATGGTTGTTAACTTATAATTGATACATGACATTACAGTAAAAGCCTACATACTCACACTCACGCAAACACACCAGAAAGCACACAAGCACAAACACACACACACACACACACACACAAAACATCCGCTGAACAAAATGAAAGAGCATTTAATGTTTTCTTTGTGCGACATCGATTTTCCCGTGTGGTACAAAAGAGAGCACTTGTGTGTAGCAGTGTGGATGAACCATTAGTCTTGTTTTGGAGACGTTACCCCGAAGAACCCATCGACTGACAAGACAACACAGCTTCCTCTTCCTCTCCCTCTGAAGAAGACGTGCGGAGGGGGGGGGGGGGGGGTGATAAGGGACCCAGAACTCACTTCTGTGTTTAGTCTTCTATTTTTTGTGAGAAGGGGTGGGGGGGGGGGCAGGTGTAAGAGAGGAGGGGAGGACAAGAGGAAGGAGGGAGAGATAAGTGGTTAGTTTGTTCGATACAAAACACATTTAATCTTCTACCTTTTACCACCCATTTACTGTGTGTGTGTATGTGTGTGTGTGTTTGAGTGTGTGTGTGTGTGTGCGTATGCTTTACTACCCTGGTGAGGACCGGAAATTTCCACAAGGAAAGCAAAACAGGGAAAACGTGAGTATTAGGTCTAGGAGGTTCAGGGTTTTCTCTCAGTGGAGGGCTGGCCATTAAATTCATTGTTTTTCCCAGTGGCCCCTCCCCCTACATTAGGCCCGGCCCCTTTTCTCCTGTCAATCCTGACTGTCACAATACCAACATTTGATCCATATAACAACCCCATGACAGCTTCTACTTAATTTCACAAGGTTTATTGCCATGGTAAAACTGAGCTGGCCACCACGAAACAAGCAGTGTAGCGCACACTCAAAAAGTTACCTGAAGTTACCAAAGACATCAGTGAACATAACCAGCTGTTCACGCTATTATTCTGATATGGAAGACCCGCTTGCCCCAGATGTTCCAGGCCAAAGGTTGTCCCAGGTCCAAACGTACCATCAACACATATAAGATGAGTCACATCGTGCAAATGAGCCCTCCGGGAGGGAACAGGGGATGCAGGTGAGGCTTTTAAACGATAAGAATAAATATTGCGATTAATCGCATACACGTCTGTAGTTAATCGCGATCAATCGCAATTTTTGAATTTCAAACAGAAAATGGTTTATGTTAAAGAAATTGTGTTTTATTTTAAGCTATGTACATTGCTTTATTTTTTTTATTGAATAAGGGCAGGAGCTGTCTTTTTCCAAGTTGGTCCATTAGAACAGGATATGACTGGCAGAATCTATTGGTATTCCATGGGAATCTAAATAGAAAATTGCTGATCTATGATCCAATAGTTGTACGATCTTCTACCATTGTGCTCTAGATCATGTCAAGTACAATAACAATTATGTTAGGATTTCAAACTCCCATCAGCCCCTCTGTCTGGAAAGCTGCAGGAATGTTGTCCAACACTGAATCACACCTATGCTTTTCAAGGTATTGTACTTTGATTATAAGGCAAAAATTCGATTTGAATGGGGTTCAGGTCAGGGCCTGCAAACTTTGCAGCATTTTTGATAGGTGTTTGGCCACAGGTGTCTTTATTAAATTATTTCCAAATGTCATACGGTGGATTACTTAAATAGGCAAAGAAAATAGGTAGGCAAAGTAGCCAGAGATGTTTATTCACAAACATTATTCAGGATCAGATAAATAAATGATGTATGCTCAGCATAAAAGTTATTAGTTATGCGATTATAATATGTTTAGTGGAAATGCAACTGGCAATGAAATGAATGTCTAATTTAGCCTTGCAACCAGGGCCGGCTCCAGGCTAAAGCGACATAAGCGGTTGCTTAGGGCCCCCGACCGCTATGGGGCCTCCAACTGCTAGGGAGCCCTCAACGATAGTGAACAGTGGGCCCCAAATAAAATTTTGCTGAGGGCCCCAAAAAGGCTAGAGTTTCTCTGCAGGGCCCCACTGCTTGCAACAACTAAAGAATAACTTACCATGCTAAAAGAAAGGTTAACAGGTGGATTTGTGCACACAAAGCGTCTAGGGATCAATTTCAGAAAAGGGTCAGAGGAGAGGCACGGCTGTTCTTCTAAATATTCCAATTTCCAGTTTGGAACAGCGCAGACTGTGTTCTAACATATGAGTAGGCTACTAACGTGCTGTTACACCCTGTTTACACACAAATGGCATGCCGTTGTTGAAAGCACTCCATTTAACGGCAGGATTCACAGACAAGTGGCCAGTAAACACGATTCACGGCAGGAATGCTTAGGCTTAGTGACGGCCAAAACAGACTTCATTAGTGTTATTTTAGCAGCAGGATATTATGCTGGCAGCACTGAGATTTTCTTAATCACAATAAAAGCCATCACTGAAATTTATATGGCAATATAGTTAACAATATAGTCTATAAAAAAGAACAGACACGGACAATATTGGAACGGACATTAAACATAAAATGTACAGACTAGATTGCTGAGTATATTGCATTACATAGTTCAATGCTGGCTTTTATTTTGAAAAAGAAAATCAGTTTAGTGCTGCTAGCATAATATCCTGCTGCTAGAAGAACGGTAATGAAGCCTCTTGTGGCCATCACTACTTAGGCTACTCTAAATTGCTGAACTGAAAAAAGTTAATTGCTCTTAACCACTCCAGGACAAGTCAAGTGCCAATTAAAGTTGCCCGTATACTGTTGCAAATGAATAAGTGACAGGTCCCGCTCAAGTCAAGCACTAACTATGGTTCTGGAGTAAAAAAAAAAGAAAAGAATGGTTTAAAGGCGAAAATACAAAAATGTACGGCGTTAAGCATTTTTTATTAGTCTCATTAGTACTCACCGACGGCAAATGAAGAACCAGGCAGCCGTTATTTTATTTATCAGAGTTTATCAAATCACTAAATTGTACGTCAACTACCGAATCCTAGCAAGTCTCATCTGCTTACTGACGTATACAGGAAAGGAGATTTACAGATGAGACGCTGATGAGTGCGTCTGGGGCTCCTATATGAGCATGGGATGTCCCAAACACTGAAAATATAAATTGTCTGCCTTTACATGTAGACTTCATTATGACAGCATTATTGCTTTTCTGCTGACATTATGTTGTCATGCCCGAACCTCAGCTGATCTGAGACTCCAGCTGTTTTTGCATGTGTGTTTGGGAAGGGGACACCTGGTACTGAATCAAATCCCCTTGGGTCCATAGGCCTGGGTGGTCTCTCCAGGGTGTGTGTGTGTTTCGGTATATGCACCCGTCTTGTCAGAAATAAGAAGCTTGTCTCATGTTTTACCAGAGTCCATTAATAAAAAGCCTTTTGGAGATTAACAAGAAAAATAAATGGGTCTAATGCAAAACAATGGGGAAGTTGGAGAGAGAAAGAGAGAGGATAGGCCAGAGACAGTGAAAGTAAGCCAGAGAGATGAAATATCTTCTGAAAGAGGGGAGAAATGAGGTCTTTCTGGAGATAACTTCTCTGCAGCTTGTTTGAGTTCATTCAGCTCAGGGCAAAAGTGTATATACCGTAGTAATTACTTTTTTACTTCCCCGTGTCTCTCTTTTCTCTCTCTCTCAGTCATTCACTTTCTCGTCTGTTC
Organism: Esox lucius; assembly: GCF_011004845.1. Classification (NCBI taxonomy): domain Eukaryota; kingdom Metazoa; phylum Chordata; class Actinopteri; order Esociformes; family Esocidae; genus Esox; species Esox lucius. The sequence continues at coordinate 18,210,999 of NC_047593.1, forward strand.
TCTCTCCCTCTCTCCATTTCACTTCATCATTCTGTCTCACCCCCTATCTCACCCGCTCTCGTTTCCCAGGGGACTTCAATTTAGACGCCAGTTCAAACATTTTTGCCCATGTCTCCGGTCAAAATCCCAAATCATTTCTTATTTACCATTCTGCAGACAACTTGGACTTTCTTCAAGGCCTCTCACACACACACACACACACACACACGCACACACACACACACACACACACAGACACACACACACACACAGACACACACACACGCGCACTCCCACACACACACACACACACACACACACACACACACACATTAGCGTAGACAAAATCAAATCACATATGCTGGAAACAACAAATACATTGCCAGAAGGTTTACCACGAGCCAGTTCCCACAATCCAATGCAAAAGTGAGAAAGAGATAGACATGGCAAGTGTAACAGAAAATTAGATAAGAAAATATACATGCATAATAGCATTAATTATAGGATACATACCTGGGTGCTGGTACAGAGGTATGTGTGTAGGAGGTACTGAGGTCAAGTGAGACGCAGCAGTAGAGATGGCACTTGAGTCAACAAAACTAATCAAAGAGTGAAATTAGTTGGACTTGGATTTCATTCAGGGTATACACTTATAACCCCGCCAGCCAAGCTAAACTGACATTGTAAAATTCCAGTAAGTTTCCGCTGTGGCAGGCTAGGAACGGGGGCTGGAGATGGAACGCAACGTCAGAGCTTTCTGGAGTCGGAGAACTGAATCAGCAACTAACTTGTTATTCTATGTCCTTCTCAACAGAGTAACGGGGGGGGGGGGGGGGGGGGCATTTTGCGCAAAGCTAAGGGGAAACGAGAGAAAGAAAAAGAAACGGGATATTTGACATTTCCACTTAAAACAAATAGCAAGCAAAAACCCAAATCTTCCTAAGTCAATTGCGTATCAACTCGTGTTGCCATGATGAGGCAGGAGAAGGTATGTAAAAATGTTTCTGCCTTATGATGTTAATTGTGTGAGTGTGTGTGTGTGTGTGTGTGTGAGAGAGTGTGAGATAGAGAGAGAGAGCGAGCGCGAGAGAGAAAGAGAATGAGCAGCTGCTAAAAGCTTCTGATAATTGCAGCCGGTTTGATTTCTGTCTCAGCAATTAGCTTTAGCCTCTTAGGCCACAATTAGTGACATGCTGTTAAAAGGTATAAAAGTGTATGGAGGGAGGAGGGGTGACAGACAGAGAGGGGGAGGGAGGAGGAGGGGTGACAGACAGAGGAGGGGAACAATGAGGGAGGAATGGAAAGAGGGAAAAAACAATGAATTGGCGCAGAAATGTTGATTAATAGTTATTTAAGCTGAATCCATATTAAGAGTGTGTTTATAAAAAGGTGGAACCAGGTGGCCCAGAACTACACAGCAAGACCTGGTCAATGACCTGAAGAGAGCTGGGACCACAGTCTCAAAGAAAACCATTAGTAACACACTACGCCATCATGGATAAAAATCCTGCAGCGCACGCAAGGTCCCCCTGCTCAAGCCAGCGCATGTCCAGGCCCGTCTGATGTTTGCCAATGACCATCTGGATGATCCAGAGGAGGAATGGGAGAAGGTCATGTGGTCTGATGAGACAAAAATAGAGCTTTTTGGTCTAAACTCTGTGTTTGGAGGAAGAAGGATGAGTACAACCCCAAAAACACCATCCCAACCGTGAAGCATGGAGGTGGAAACATCATTCTTTGGGGATGCTTTTCTGCAAAGGGGATAGGATGACTGCACCGTATTGAGGGGAGGATGGATGGGGCCATGTATCGCAAGATCTTGGCCAACAACCTCCTTCCCTCAGTAAGACCATTTAAGATGGGTCGTGGCTGAGTCTTCCAGCATGACACAGCCAGGGCAACTAAGGAGTGGCTCCGTAAGAAGCATCTCAAGGTCCTGGAGTGGCCTAGCCAGTCTCCAGACCTGAACTCAATAGAAAATCTTTGGAGGGAGCCGAAAGTCTGTATTGCCCAAGGTCTATATGGAGGAGTGGGCCAAAATCCCTGCTGCAGTGTGTGCAAACCTGGTCAAAAACTACAGGAAACGTATGATCTCTGTAACTGGAAACAAAGGTTTCTGTACCAAATATTAAGTTCTGCTTTTCTGATGTATCAAATACTTATGTCATGCAATAAAATGCAAATTAATTACTTAAAAATCATACAATGTGATTTTCTGGATTTTTGTTTTAGATTCTGTCACTCATAGTTGAAGAGTACCTATGATAAAAATTACAGACTTCTACATGCTTTGTAAGTGGGAAAACCTGCAAAATCGGCAGTGTATCAAATACTTGTTCTCCCCACTCTAGGAGATTTTCAGGGCAATGACCACATGAACTGCTCACTCCTTGTTGGCAAACATTTGTCTTATTCTCTCCTATAATGCACTACGTTTTCTGTCAATTAACTTGGTCCCCTACAAAATGTGTTGTAGAAAATGGTTCTCAGTTTTGTTCTTCCTAACAGGTTTCTGACTTGCTGGGGACTTGGGATGTTCATTGGACACTCATTTTCTATTCAATGGAAGAGAGAGAGAAACTGTGGCAGCCAAGCAAAACTTGGCTACAGAACTAGAAGCCATTATTCATCATCTCATAACATGGCCTACCTTGGATGCAAGGATCAGGAGATGTTAGTTAGCTAAGCTCGCCAGCTATATGCAAGTTGCTTGACTCACTTTTTCCTGCACTTCCCAACCACCTTCAGATTCAACAGCCAGACTTCATGTAGTGTTTTGTAGCCAAATAATCTCCGTCTGTAAATTTTAATTCCATTAATGTCCTCCGTCTTCCCTTCAATTAGTGAACTGTCGTCATCTTGCTAACAGCACATATTATGCCTTTCTGACCGGCCCAGCACCGGGTTCCAGATGGGTCGTGGGAGATTTTGGACTTCGACAGCGGTCTCCACATACATAATCAAAACACCAATTGATGGACGGTGTTCCATCCCTCCGTTATGAGTTTGAGACTCGTAGAATCTAGGCCCGGGTACATTCAAGCTGTTCTGACTGCTCGTGGTGGCTGCCTTTAGCCCTGGTTAAAAGTAGGGCACATCCAAGGGAATAAGGGTGTCATTTGACCGCAGCCTTGGGCAATATGTTGTAGGGTTGGTTAGGGTTTTTGACCGGAGTTTAAGAGAGGGCTTAAAGGTGAGGCAGAGGAAATCTCTGATAGGCAATTGACATGGTCAAGCAAGCAGATCTTTGACACACACACACACACACACACACACACACACATATATATACACACAGGTCTTTTCAGACACATCTAGGTGTGTGACACAGGAAATTTGATGTTTGATTCAGTCATTGGATGGAAGAGAACCGATTACTGTGTTGGGGGGCTGATCCATCACTCACTAACTCCTTCTGTCTCCACCCCCCCCCCCATCTCTCTCTATACCCCTTCTCTCCCCCTCATCTCTCCCCCATCTCGTTCCCCTCATCTCTCTCTCTCGCCCCTACCACCTCGCTCTTCACACAGGAAACAGACGGGAATGCGATTAACAGGTGAAATAAGAAATGGCAGTAACACTATTTTTTTGTTAACTCTGACAGCCCCACTCAAAATAAGCAGCTTCACCACTTATCCGCCATCTTTATTCACTGTGATTGTAGCATTTAAATATAATCAAGCTCCCATTTGCCACAAGTGGCCAGTTTAAGTCATACAGACTTTTTACCCACCTGGACAAATGTCTGATATAAAAGGACATCTGCTGCACATGTGGGGAAAAAACACCTGCTTCACGTGAAAGAAAGAAAAATGGCACAGAGACAGACAGACAAAGGCCACACAGAGCGAAAGTCAGACAGAATCTGTCCAGATCACCAATAATATAATAATAACTGTAATAATATCATCCAGCATAATTTTCTGTCTGGATGTTCTGACTAACTTGACCTATGGCATTGAATAACCCCTGCCATACAGTCGATATGGGAATTTCTGTCTCACACACGCACACACACGCACACACACACACGCACACACACACGCACACACACGTGAGGGCAGGTCACATCCTCTTTCTGATTGGCTGCTTCTCTGACAACAGATTTACAAACGCTTCCCTCCTGCCTCTGGAACTCTGGGATATCTTCACAAGAATTATGGCTATGGGTTACTTCTTACAAAAACAGCTTCTTTAGGCCTGTTTCTTAGCAGCATTTACCTTTTTAACTCAATGTATTTATTTATTTCTCTTTTCAACTGTGGTCTGCTATGGATTCTTCACTGTGGCAACAGCTTCCTCAAGTGGCAGCTAAAAGAACTGCGGTCTGTCCGTTCACAGATTGCGCCTACACTCACAGACACACACGCAAACAAACAGACACACACAGGCAGGCAGGCAGGCAGACACATGCACACACACACACCCACACACAGACAGACACGCACACACACACACACACACACACGCAGGCACACACAGACAGACACGCATACACACACACACACACACACACACACACACACACACACACACATGCAGGCAGACAGACAGAGACAGGACTGTTTTACTAGTTTTACTTTAGGGAACAAAAAAAAAAGTTCCCTCTAAATAAATCTAATTCCTAAACTCAATACTTACCTTAACCCTAAACAATAAAATCCCAGTATAACCATTAACACTGAAATCCAATTATAACCCTAACCTTAACCTAAAGCCTATAAAAAGCTATTAATATAAGTAAGGACCAGCACTGTCCTCTCTGGTCATGATTTGCTATGGGTGACGATACTAGGAAGGACCTCTGGACCTAAAGGTATAGTAACACACACACACACACACACACACACACAGACACACAGGTAGGGAGACAATCAAAGCCAAAGAGGTTTGAATTAAAACATTATTAATACATTTATTTTTATTTACTGAACAAATAAATAAATGGAGAGTTATTACATTGAGCAACACACTAAGTTTTTCAAATGACAGCAAGGTAGGGATGTTTTCTACACTGTTTAAGTCCGGAATCCTCAGCTATAGAACCAAAAGAACGCTCCAGAATGTTCTGGTCGGAATGCAATTACTGGAATGATTGCTCAATCAATTTATTCTGGGATGCAGTGTTGGGGAGATGGGAAACAAGTAGAAAATAACAAATACAATTTTAAACAACATGCAAATGTGAAACAATATTAGAAATTAAATAAACATTAACAAAAAGTGCAGCTCCATTTCCACAATTATTTGGAGGAACACATAAGATGGTCTGCTCTCTAGTTAACATGGCCACGGTCACAGAGTCTCCCTTTTTGATCAATAGTATCACTTTCACTTATTTCAACAACCAAGGTGATATTTAATTATGTATGTTTAACGGTGTACAGCAGGAAACTCCAGATGTTCAACATTTAGTGTGTGTAAGAGAGATTGGTTGTGTGTAACAGAGAGTGGGTGTGTAAGCCTAGCCATTCTTATCATAGCCAAACTATTGACAGTTCTTCTCGACCCAGACACCAGACCGGATTAGCTGAGCTGTCTGTCGCAGAGTCGGCTGTTCTCTCCCACTGTGACAAATACACAGTAATAGCCAAGTACACACACACACACACACACAGCCAAGTATTCTCTCTCTCTCTCACACACACACACAGTAACAGCCAGAAAGAGACTGTCCACACGCAAACACAGACACACACACAGTAACATCCGAACACACACTAATTCTAAATCTGGGCTGGAATAATAACTGTCAATAGATAAGAGGGCTTACAGCTTATACCAGGACACACACACACACACAAAATACAAACTTGCTTTACTATACTAAAAGTACATTGTTATTACATTCATGTACACACACAGACACCGAAACACTGAGACACACAAATGCCATCCTTTAATAATACCAGCTAGATGTGACAATGTTAATGCACACACACACACACACACACACACACAAAATTATGTACACAACAGCAGACAAACCTATATGCACATTATGCAGAATCTTTCCCTCACACACACACACACACACACCACAATCGAACAAAGACACACACATTGACCCCAGGAGAGGAGGTTTTGACAACTGTGCCCGAAGGCTTTTGTTGAGCGTTTATTCAGCGTTTCATTGAAAAGGGACCAGGCTTCCAGCTGTCAGAGGTTAGGCCACAGTGAGGGAAGACCCCTGTATTTCTACACAGCTTACATTAGCATTGCTAGTTGCATCTGACATACTTTGTCACACGCCTGCAGCACATTTCATAACATTGTGAGGATAACGTTGTTTCCAAATAAATGTTTGCCAACTTACTTCCGCAACGCCATTGTGTTTTCCTAGCCACTATGGAGCAGGCCGGCATTTCTCAGCTAGTGGGTTTGGGACCAACCTTTGTTTATTTCAGAGAGCTAATGCTACACAGATGCACGGTACATCCCTTCACCTATCACTGCTGGAGATACAGCTACATGGGTGTTAACGTGACATAGCTCATTGCCAAACACAGCTCATTGCCAAACACAGGCTGAAATAACCAAATTCTAAAACTTTGCCGTAACCCCGAAAATAACGTGAAACGCTGTTCTTTAACAAGCTAGGGAGGGACTGTTTCAGCGATTTAAGTGGCGTGTACAGCTTGTTATGAGCAAAACAGTTCACAATGAAATATCTCAACGATGTCAGTATTTATACATTTAAATCAGCACATTTGAATTTGTTTTTACCAGACCAGATTTGAGGCTTTCAGTGTAAACTAACTCGCTCACGGATTTCTCACCCATTTCTGTACAGTGCCTAGCATCTGTCTCTACGTAAGAGAAGTACATCTACCAGGTAACGGCATGTGGTCATGTTTGTATTGCAATTATTCACAATTGCATGGTTAAAAAAAAACACTGTCTTCATGCTGTTCACATGTTAATTGATGCTTGACTGACCAATTTCGCATATTTTATTTGCACTGAAATACTGTCCATTAATGCCTAAATGTCTTCATGGATTTTGAATAAGCCATAAGTTGATGAGTCGTGTATTATCAACTCTTCCTCTTAATTGTCATTTATAATGGATAATTCTCCTGAATTGATATTAAAAGTTTTCTAAGGGCTGTGGAGACGTTCTAACCAGAACCTATTTCTGTTATAAATTTTTTTTGGGATTTAACTGGATGAGTTTCAGTCATTAGTAGACATTTTACTTGTGGACGGTGCAGGCCATGAGTTTCAGTCATTAGTGGACATTTTACTTGTGGACGGTGCAGGCCATGAGTTTCAGGCACGTTTGACATATCCACTTCAACAGTTGAATGTTTCAGTGAAACAGACCTTTTCATTCCAGTTTCCATGGGAGAAGGAAGGTAGGTCGAGGTTACCATTTCTCCGAAAACACTACGGATGGGGGATGGATGTCAGCAGAAGGCATAAATCCAAGCCTCTCTAAGTTTACCTTCTCCCTCCCTCCCCCTTCTCCCTCTCCTTCTCCCACTCCCTCTCTCTCCCCCTCTCCCCCTCTCTGTCTCTCCCTCTCTCCCTCCCTCTCTCATTGAATTCCCCATTGTATTGGCACAATGTAAGTCAAATCATACATTACAAATCATTATTAATTTACAATATAAGAACATTTAAGTAATAACAATCAAGGTGGATAAAAGGACAATAAACGGCTCAATATTCAGATGAAAATAAATCTAAATAACAAAGGCATCAGAGCGGTTAGTGGGTTCATCAGACACTGTCCCCCATCTTATGTCATTCATTTTCTCCCACTTTTTCCTCATTCTGTGTCACGGTCCTCTTCCCTCTGGCCAGTAGCGTAGTTTACAACCCCTCCTCCTAAACCCTCATCCTGTCCTATACCCTAACCACAACCGCTCCAAAACCCTAACCACAACCGCTCCAAAACCCTAACCACAACCCCTCCAAAACCCTAACCACAACCCCTCCAAAACCCTAACCTCAGCCCCTCCAAAACCCTAACCACAACCACTCCAAAACCCTAACCACAACCCCTCCAAAACCCTAACCACAACCCCTCCAAAACCCTAACCTCAGCCCCTCCAAAACCCTAACCTCAGCCCCTCCAAAACCCTAACCTCAGCCCCTCCAAAACCCTAACCTCAGCCCCTCCAAAACCCTAACCACAGCCCCTCCAAAACCCTAACCACAGCCCCTCCAAAACCCTAACCACAACCCCTCCAAAACCCTAACCACAACCCCTCCAAAACCCTAACCACAAGTGAGAATGTCCTTGCGTTTCCCAGTTTTTATATAATTTCACCATATTTCACTAAGACAGGAAGGTGAGTACACACACTTGCTCCATGGATATCAGTGTGTGTGTGTGTGTGTGTGTGTGTAGACAGCCAGAGGGAAACAGCGCATCAACAGGGAAATGCAGAAAGAAAAGTTGAAAGAAGTGAGAGAGTGAGCGAGAACAAGAGACAGGGAGAGGGAGCGAGAGAGGGAGAAATGGGAGAGAGAGAGAGTGTAATGGAGTGCAGGAGGGAGGACCAGAAAGGGAGGGGAGTCAAAGTGAGAGGGTGAGAGAGACAGAAAGAGGGAAGGACATAAACACATGGTTCTCATGGCAGTAAAGCCCCTGAATTGATTTGAAAATAGAAAAAAAAACATTGAAGTGAGAGGCGTAGTGGAGAAGAAAGCCGGAGACCGTCGAACACACGGAACAGACACTTGGCCGTAGCAGTAAAACTGAGTGTGTGTGTGTGTGTGTGTGTGTGTGAGCATAGCAATGGGTACTCTTTGTTCTAATTGAGACTGTTACACGGCCGTAGGACACATTCAGAAAAAACTGGAAACACACACACACACACACACAGGATTTCCATGGAGCAACACTGCCTCTACGTGGAGGAAATTATACGACAACACTCTTGTTACTAAGGTCCTCCTTCTCCCCTCCCTCAACACCTCCTGTCCTCCCTCCCTCCATGTCTCCCTAAATCATCCTTTTCTTTAAAGGAAGGAGAACCCTAGTGGTCAACGGCTTCCTGTCCTCCTCCCACCCAGACTCACTTCATCCAGCCCCCTCCACTTTCCTATTCTTGACACCAATAGATCTGGGAGCCTGACTGAACACGACTCGTCTCTCAGAAGCAGACCTTTAAAAGGCTAGTTAACACCCGACAGGGAGGAGGGATATTTTGGACGGGTAACAAGGTTCTTGAGGAAGGTGACGGAGAGAGATCTATTTTTTGGGTAGCCCTTTGATCAGATGTCAGCTCAATTCATGTGCCTCATGGCATGTGTACACACACACACACACACACACACACACAGGTGTCGGACTACTCAAAAACATAAATAAATGCAAATAAAGCAGCAGGTGAAAACAGCTTTGAATTTGTAACACAAACACAGTACACACACACACACAAACACAGTACACACACACACACACACACACACACACAAACACAGTACACACACACACACAAAAACAGTACACACACACACACACACAAAAACAGTAATTAACTGGATGTCTGAAGGCCTTTTGTTGAGAATTCAGAATTAGACGTTTGTTGTGTGAACCTCAGGAGAGACATCAGATCCACTAAGGCTTAAGACGTTTGTTCAGGAAACCCATTGTGGCAATTGGTGATACCGGAGACCCCTCAGTCTGAAGAATATACCTCATTATCTAGTATCCTACGAGACCCCTCAGTCTGAAGAATATACCTCATTATCTAGTATCCTACGAGACCATTCTGTCTGAAGAGTATACCTCATTATCTAGTATCCTACGAGACCCCTCAGTCTGAAGAGTATACCTCACAATCTAGTATACTAAGAGACCCTTCAGTCTGAAGCGTATACCTCATTATCTAGTTTTCTATGAGACCCCTCAGTCTGAAGTGTATACCTCATTATCTAGTTTTCAACCAGACCCCCTCAGTCTGAAGAGTATACCTCATTATCAAATTTTATACGAGACCCCTCGGTCTGAAGTGTATACCTCATTATCTAGTTTTATACGAGACCCCTCGGTCTAAAGAGTATACCTCATTATCTATAGTCTAATAATAACCCTAACTTAACCCTTAAATAGCAAATGTCCCAATTGCTTTAGCCATTACTGGTTAAACCACTGGCTTAAGGACATTTCCGTCCCCCTTTTAATAGAGAAACCTGAGCACACACGCGTATGTGACTCTTCAACAGTGTTTAAGTGGAGGTGATTTCCTGTCACCTACAAGTCTGTGACCCCACTAAGGAGTGAAGTGACAAATGTTCTCCTCAGACTCAGTGCAGCTCCACAGACACGCCACAACGGACACCTCAGGACACCCCAAAGAAACGTGTCCTCCCATCCCTTCTCCGACTTCAATAGAACTCCTCCCCCCGAAGGAAATCCACATCTCACGATTGATCTGTTGAAGAACCCTAAGAGTAGAATGTTTTCAATGGCACCTCCCTCCGGGGAAAAGCACGTAGCCAAATTTCAGAACTTTCCCCCCGACACGCCTGGCACACTTTGCCGCCTCGGCCGCGCCCGCCTGCCAGCCCGGGCCCGGTTTTCATCAGGCCACCGTTTCCCACCGTGGGAGACTTCTGAACAGCACGCGTGTTTTGTAAAGATCAAAGAATCCCTGGTTGTTGCTCCTTTCATCAGCAGACCTGGGTTTTTTTAAGCCCCTTTATTCCAAATGGAACCGGCCCCTGCTGAAAGACCGCGAGCTTGGGTCCCGTGGTACTGCCTGCCTGGTGGGCAGTGGAGGTGTCTGAACAGCGTGCGTTTGGGGAGTGTGTTGATCAAAGTGCGAGTGTGTGTCGAACAGAGGGACAGGGGAGGGGCAGAGAGCTCCAAACCCTTTGATCCACCTGGGATCCATTGATCAACATGTTGTGCACGTCACACACACACACACACACACACACACCAAGAACCACCTCCTGCCCCTCTATCCATAGTATACCAGGATAATTAATGATCACACCTTCCAAATGAGAGGAGAAAAAAGAGGAGAAAATTGATGGCAAAATGTGTGCCTGGCCAAAGAACAGTGGTGTCTAATTATCCCACACACCTCATCGTTGTTACTACACAACAGTTCATCTGGAGCTGTGGAACGCTGACCATAATGCTGAAATGCTTAATGTTTCAGACGCTGGCGATAACGTTGAAACAATCAACCCAATGTGTCTGACGCTGCCGATAACGCTGAAACGACCAGCCTAATGTTTCTGACGCTGGCGATAATGCTGAAACGACCAACCCAATGTTTCTGACGCTGGCGATAACGCTGAAACGACCAGCCTAATGTTTCTGACGCTGGCGATAACGTTGAAACAATCAACCCAATGTGTCGGACGCTGCCGGTCATGTGACCGGAAGGTTCCCTTTAATCGGGTGGGGAGGTAAGACAGCGTTTCAGCTGCTCCTTTCAAGCAAAAGAAAACGCACGGAAAGAATCATTGCATGAGGAATTATTGGTGCCCTAAATCAACAATATCCATTTACACTGAACAAAATTATAAACGCAACACTTTTGTTTTTGCCCCATTTATTATGAGCTGAACTCAAAGATCTAAGACTTTCTCTATGTACACAAAAGGCCTATTTCTCTCAAATATTGTTCAAAAATCTGTCTAAATCTGTGTTAGTGAGCACTTCTCCGAGATAATCCACCTCACAGGTGTGGCATATCAAGATGCTGATTAGACAGCATGATTATTGCACAGGTTTGCCTTATGCTGGCCACAATAAAAGGCCACTCTAAAATGTGCAGTTCAATCACACAGCACAATGCCACAGATGTCGCAAGTTTTGAGGGAGCGTGCATGTTTATTTCTCCAGCATAAGCTGTCTCCAAAGGCGTTTCAGAGAATTTGGCAGTACATCCAACCGGCCTCACAACCGCAGACCACGTGTAAACACACCAGCCCAGGACCTCCACATCCAGCATCTTCACCACCAAGATCATCTGAGACCAGCCACCCGGACAGCTGCTGCAACAATCAGTTTGCATTACCAAAGAATTTCTGCACAAACTGTCACAAACCATCTCAGGGAAGCTCATCTGCATGCTCATCGTCCTCATAGGGGTCTCAACCTGACTGCAGTTCGTCGTCGTAACCGACTTGAGTGGGCAACTGCTCACATTCGATGGCGTCTGGCACTTTGGAGAGGTGGTCTCTTCACGGATGAATCCCGGTTTTCACTGTAAAGGGCAGATGGTGGACAGCGTATATGGCGTTGTGTGGGTGAGCGGTTTGCTGATGTCAACATTGTGGATCGAGTTGCCCATGGTGGCGGTGGGGTTATGGTATGGGCAGGAATGTGTTGTGGACAACGAACAGAGGTGCATTTTATTGATGGCATTTTGAATGCACAGAGATAACGTGACGAGATCCTGAGACCCATTGTTGTTCAATTCATCCACAACCATCACCTCATGTTGCAGCATGATAATGCACGGCCCCATGTTGCAAGGATCTGTACACAGTTCCGGGAAGCTGAAAACATCCCAGTTCTTGCATGGTCAGCATACTCACCGGACATGTCACCCATTGAGCATGTTTGGTATGCTCTGGATTGGCGTACACGACAGCATGTTCCAGGTCCTGCCAATATCCAGCACCTTCGCACAGCCATTGAAGAGGAGTGGACCAACATTCCACAGGCCACAATCAACAACCTGACCAACTCTATGCGAAGGAGATGTGTTTCACTGTGTGAGGCAAATGATGGTCACACCAGATACTGACTGGTTTTCGAACCCCCCCCAATACAGTGAAACTGCCCATTTTAGAGTGGCCTTTTTATATGCCACACCTGTGAGGTGGATGGATTATCTCAGAGAAGTGCTCACTAACACAGATTTTGACAGATTTTTGAACAATATTTGAGAGAAATGGGCCTTTTGTGTACATAGAGAAAGTCTTAGATCTTTGAATTCAGCTCATGATAAATGGGGGCAAAAACAAGTGTTGCGTTTATAATTTTGTTCAGTGTAGTTCAACTAATACAATCCGCAGCCTCATTTTTGGAACTATTCTCGCGCTCTCTCTCTGTTAGACATCCAGTTCTTTTCCTAGATCGTTTATTTATAGGGAGGAGAGACAGAGAAATAACAAAACAAGAGAAAGAGGATGAAACTGACACTAACCAGCCCTCTGAGGACAAACTGTCTCTCTCTTTGCGGCTCTTGTCTCGTTGCCGCGCTTCTCCCTGTCCGCTCTTCTCTCCTCCGCTCTGTCTGTCTCCATGTCCGTCTCGTTCCCTCGTTTCTCTCTGTATGCGTCTCTGTGTTCATCCTCTCGTCCGGCATGCCCGGCTGATATCTGGGGCCTCTCGTGTCTCAGAGACACGCGGCGAACATACACCCCACGGTCCTGTAGAAGAACGAAACAACGACGTCCCCCCTCGTTTGTGCTGCCTGTGATTATAACGTCGGGAAAATAATCTGGGGCTAATCGCATCAAATGCTGCCAGGAGAACCGTTGACGTCGGAGAACCCTGTGTCGACGCTATGTTCTTAACGGGGGTACTTTGCTGGTTTTTTCCCCCCAATCCCAGATTGCCTCTTTAGCCCTCCAAACAGCCCGCGGCTACAGAGATGGAGATTTCTGTGTGTTGACCTTGACTTGCGTCATGAGAAACACAAAGATCTACGGGGTCCGGTAAATCACGAAAGGGAAAAAAAAAAAAATGTTAAAGGGAGGAAGAGAGGAATCGCGAATGTTTTCTGTGATTGGACGGAGAGAACGAAACGAAGGAGAGAAAGAAATAAAGATCAGGAAGAAACATGTTTTGTGTGAGCGCTCTGGTAACCAATTAAGAACCTGACATGCTGGAGATTATGGAACTGGAGTGGAGGAAAGGCTGGGGAGGGATGCTGTCCCCTAATATTTACCTTCTGTCAAGGACAGTAATTCATCCTACCATCCATTCAACACGGTCCTCGGCAGAAGACTCTCGTCGTTTTATCAGAAATGCATAACCCACCCATATGCTACTCGTCTGTGAAAGAGTCAAAATCTGTTTTCTCCACTTCACCATTTCAAACTTAATTTAACAGTGGCGAAAGGCCGTATTATTTAAGGTCACAAGGCTAAATGAAGCTGTTGCTATACAGAGTGATGACAGTGGTATCAGGGTCTCAGTCCTCACACACACACACACACACACACACACGTCTCTCCCCCGCCACACACCCCCGCATTTGGGGTACAGATGGAATGATGTGGGTGGTTTCACTCTGGTCTTGATCTGCTGCCACAGCGACAGATGCTTGGGAAGTGATAGGCAGCAACCAACCAACCGCCAGGGCCGGCCCCGGTCGCAGAGCAACACACACACACACACGCTCGCACGCAGACACGCGTGCACACGCTCCGTGTGTTTCACACGGCCTTGGACCCAAACCAACGGGAGGGACAGGAAAATGACGTGTGTTATCCACATACCTGATCACATGAAGATAGAAGGACCTGAACACGGGTCCCCACAACGTTTATTTGGGTGGAGTCAACTGTCTGGCAGGAGTTAAGTTTAGGGGGATGAAACGTAGAACGTATGTAGTGTTAGGGTAGTTTACTTTTAGGTTTAGGCATTAGGGGTTACATTTGGGCCGGCCATTATGGTTAAGATTAGGCACGAATGTTAGGTTGAGGTAAACAGGTAGGATGAGCACAGGGTTTGAAGATGGATCGTCGGTGTTCCAGTCCCTACAATTAAGTGTGTGTGCCCCCCCCACAAACACACACACACTTCACCTTGAACATTTTAATTAAAATATAATCAGTTATACTACCTGTAAACTGATACACACAAACACACATTCTGGAAAACAGACTAAACATACGCAAACTCCATTTCTCTCTCCCTCCCTCCCTCCCTCTTTTTCTTCTCCTTCCCCCTCTCTGTCTGTCTTCTCCTCCTTTCCTCCTGTTCTCCTTCTACCCACTTCTCCTGTTCTCATTCCCCTCTCCCCACTTCCCCCTCTCTGTCGGTCTTCTCCTCCTTTCCTCCTGTTCTCCTTCTACCCACTTCTCCATCTCCCTCAGAAGACAAAGCTGGTGAAAGAGTGCCCCCATGTGCCAACTTAAATCACCTCACTGCTTTCATCTCATCTATATTTTTTCAGTATTTATATTTAAAACACCACTAAATTATTGTTACATGAAGCCCAGTACAAGTGCAGTTATTCTTTATGCCAGGGTTTGGTATGACAGTTATTCTTTATGCCAGGGTTTGGTATCACAGTTATTCTTTATGCCAGGGTTTGGTATCACAGTTATTCTTTATGCCAGGATTTGGAATCACAGTTATTCTTTATGCCAGGGTTTGGTATCACAGTTATTCTTTATGCCAGGGTTTGGTATCACAGTTATTCTTTATGCCAGGGTTTGGTATCACAGTTATTCTTTATGCCAGGGTTTGGTATCACAGTTATTCTTCATGTAATCTGATCTGAAAGGCACAACTGATTCTGGATGAGCACACTTGCTCGGCTCCATAAAAACAGTCTACTCACAGTAACAAAGGTAAATGAGAAGAGAGAGTGGATACAAACAGTCCAGACAGCAATAATCTTGTCATAATTAATCAGGGCCTATAATTCCTTGCTAAATCACAACGAAAGGTGAGCACAAACTCTTCAAAGGAGACCTATATTAAAGTGTTCGATTTGTTTCTGTGTCTGTAATCCATACATTCACAATAAACAATATACAGAAGAAAGGTGGAGAAAATGAAGAGAGAGAAAGAATGAAAGAGAGTGAGAAAGAAGAGAGTGATTTTGTTAATGTTGCACTGAATTACTTACAAAAAGATTTGCATTTGTAGAATACATCTGTAACCAAGTTGAGAAAAAAGCTGTATACTTAAAGTGTATTATCTGGAACCCTGTGTTGTACTTCAGTACACTAAATAGAATGACAATAGTAATATAATATATTCCAAATACAGTGTACTGAAATGCTATTTGCAATCATGAATTATATATAGAATACTAAAGTATGACATAAGTGGGTCAAACGTGTTTTACATAGCTGATGGTTTTATCTAACTAGGACAAGTTGAAGACGCTGGAGTTCAGTGAGTCATCAGGCAGCCATGGTAAGGAGAAATGCTGTGGTTCCACCAGCCTGCCACTAGGTGGCATAAGAAGCCCTGTCTTCAAACACACTCATTAATGACCTTGTGCTGCAGCTGTTGACAAGCAGAGAGCTAACACTCTTCTCTCTTTACACACATACACACACACACACATACACACAGTGGATCATCTGAGCATACTGGACCTCTAGTCTGGTAAGAGACCTTTTCAGCAGTGGCCTTTGTACTATAATTCTAACCTTCGCTTTTAACGTTTCAGCTCTTCTTCCATTACTAAACTCCCCTGCAATTTCACTCTTTTTCCCCCCCATGCGCTGTGGAACAGTTATGTAATAGCCTACTCTCATACCAACTGTTTAAGATTTTCTGTCTGAAGCTGTTTAAGTCTTACTGTTTGAAATATGTAAATATTGTCCCATGTAGCAGATAGTTAGCGTGTAAATGGTGTTTCCACCAACTAGATCAGTCTGGGGTGCAAAAGCTGTGATCTGTCTGTCACTCTCTCCCTTTCAGTCTTTATGTTATGGTTCTTCAATTCTCCTCTCTCTCTCTCTCTCGATCTCAGTTAAACTCAGTTAAATTTAAACGGTGTTTATTAGTGTGGAAAGCACGATGCCACACACCGATGTGACTACAGATGGAATAACGTGAAATTCTTAAGCAATCGTTGCGCTCGCTTGACCGGCCTCGGTGTCTTTCTCGGTGTCTCCAGTTCAGAAACAACGTTTGGACGATGCCACAATGTGTTCAGCGTTCAGAAAATGCAACGTAAATGCATGGAACTCGGCCGTTTGATCAGGTCTGACCACTGCGAGAGCACAGCCCAACCATTGGTTAAGTGTGTCGACCGTCAGATGATGTCGGCTTCAATACAGGAAGAGGGGATGAATCAGGGATGAGGTCAGACGACATGTTTCATTAGCAGGAACTAATCTGGGATGTCACGGTTTCTAAACAACAAGAGCACACCAAGACCGTTCGTAGTTCCCTCTGACCAGGGTGTTGGGGCGGGGTTAATTCATTCGTGTAATTACGTTTAGATATACCCAGTTCACAAACCCTCAGAATCCTGTAGGCTCTGCCAGTCCTGCAGGCTCCGGCCCTTTGCGGTGACATCACATCGGTGACATCACATCTGCCAGTCCTGTAGGCTCCGGCCCTTTACGGTGACATCACATCTGCCAGTCCTGCAGGCTCCGGCCCTTTACGGTGACATCACATCGGTGACATCACATCTGCCAGTCCTATATTTCTAGTAACGTGATGTGGTGTGGGGGTGGGGTAAAGAAATCTATCAAAATGATATCTTAAGACAGAAAGTTAATACTTTTTGATGACATTCTAAATGGATCAAACAGACTTGATCCTGAAAATGAGGCTCCGGCCCTTTACCGTGACATCACATCTGCCAGTCCTGTAGGCTCCGGCCCTTTACCGTGACATCACATCTGCCAGTCCTGTAGGCTCCGGCCCTTTATGGTGACATCACATCTGCCAGTCCTGTAGGCTCCGGCCCTTTACCGTGACATCACATCTGCCAGTCCTGTAGGCTCCGGCCCTTTACGGTGACATCACATCTGCCAGTCCTGTAGGCTCCGGCCCTTTACCGTGACATCACATCTGCCAGTCC
This sequence comes from Esox lucius, assembly GCF_011004845.1. Taxonomy (NCBI): domain Eukaryota; kingdom Metazoa; phylum Chordata; class Actinopteri; order Esociformes; family Esocidae; genus Esox; species Esox lucius. Next base: position 18,228,692 of record NC_047593.1, read on the forward strand.
TGTAGGCTCCGGCCCTTTATGGTGACATCACATCTGCCAGTCCTGTAGGCTCCGGCCCTTTACCGTGACATCACATCTGCCAGTCCTGTAGGCTCCGGCCCTTTACGGTGACATCACCTGCAGGCTCTGGTAAAAAACCTCATTATGGGTGGCACCCAGGAAGCGCCCACCTCTGACAAGCCGGCTCAACACGGTGGGCGGCCTGTCATCTGGCATTTTGCATATCTGAGGTAGGGTAGCAACATTCAGAGAACGTACAACAAACTCCCCGGCTTCCAAAAGAGTATTGACCCACCGGGTTTCTGCCGGGGGGCCGGATTAGGCTGCATTTTGGAGAAGGAGCAAACAAAAACCAACTGTTCCACACCTCAGGAACGTATATAGACCAGAGTGATGCATTCTCTCCATAAATTGTTGTTTTCACTCTGAGGATTCACTGTCCACACATAATGACTCCATATCTGACATCTAATCACTGGTTTAAGCTCAGAAATCTGTAGCAGCAATACATAAATCCCGGAGCCAAATGTAAATCTCTTTTTTTTTTTTAACCCTAATCTGATCGATGACAGTTGAGTGACATGTCAGACTGTACGTTTTCGTAAATCTGTACTGCATCATAAACCTGTTTTGTAGAATGTGTGATGTACGTTTACTTCTCAAGTAATCACCCACGGTGATAAGGTTCTGGAATTCAAGGGAACACTGCAGTTACGAAAAAGGAAGTTCTGCTCTTTTGACTGGCAACGAGCGGGTGCCTACACGTGTATGCGTGCGAGTGTGCACAAGTGTTCATGAGAACTGAAAACAGAGAGACCTGGTCTCAGTTACTGGCTGATAAATAGACCTACAAGCCTTTTGCGTCAACTGGTAGAATGACCAGAATGAAATTGACTGATGTAGTAAGTCGTTTCACCTGAAATTAAGTGGATTTCTGAGGACAGCAACATACTCTATAAGCGGTTGACGCCCATTCAAGCCTCATGCAATAATGTTTACCTCAACAAAGTTTGATATACAAATTAGAACACACATACACACACTTCAACACTGAGGGCACTTGTGTTTGGTCTGAACCGTGGGTTCTATGAGAACTGGTTAACTCTGTTTCATGGGAACCACGTTCTGCATAAACTGTTCTGTGCAAATTGTGTCCTGTGAGAACTGTGTTCAGTGTGGACAATCAGACACAATGACTCCTGACGTCTGTTCCTACAGCGAGCTGTAGCCAACGCCTGAGTGTGCGCGCGCGGCTTCGGTTGAGATTGGGCAGGACCACATCCTGTCTGCATCACAAGATCTGCGCTTGGTTGACGTCCCATTTGGTCTGACATCGTCACTACCTGATCCTCTTTCTTTCTTTTCCTCGAAGCCCACTCCCACTCCCACTGGCTCGCACGCTCAGTCAATCCCCAGTCCTTCCTCTCTATCTCACCCCCCCCTCCCTGTGTGATAGCATTGTGACTTCTCTACTCGCTGAGTCGGAGCATGTGCCTACCGTTCAGTCTGCGATCGTGTCCTGCATTTGTCAGCAGTTGTCCGAGGTGAGGCAACTTTTCCGGGCAATTCTGTTGTTTTGAGAGACCGCGTATCATTCAGATACACTAGCGAGGACTCGGAGGGAACACAGAAGGACACCATGGGTGAGCACTACCTAATGAAACTCTTTAGCACAATCGATTATTTCATGTCTGTAACTGAAAACGATTAAATGCACTGGCATGTCTGATGGGCGTGGGTTGGGCAATGTAAACCAAATTTAATTTCACCACATGTTTTACTGAGTTTGACGGCATTCAGTTGCATTTCCCACATCAGAGTGCTAAAAGTAATCCACGTCCTACAGGTTGTGTAGGGTGGAAACAAACAATGTCTCCACTCAGATCATTTTTTCCACACACCTTTACTAAAGGGCGGTGACTCCTTCATCACCATTTTAATGTAACATAAATGGGATCAACAATAACATTAAAAATGGGATTGACAACACGCTGTCCAGTCCAAGTGGGAATGAATCCATCACTGTTTACTGGTCAGATGCACTAACTGGTGGCTTCCTGGCTGGCTCTCAATAATGTTATCCTTTCATCACCTCCTCCATGCAGACTGAAATAGGTGACAGCAGCAGGTGAAGATGAGGGGAAACAGAGTAAACTTACAGGGCTGGTTTTCGCAGACAGATAAAGGCTAGTCTAGGTCTAAAAAAAAAAAAACAGCTCAATGGAGTTTTTCTGTTGACCTTGGAGTTTCTGGGCATAGACTAGGGCTTAATCAGAGTCGATGAAACCGGCCCTTGGACTATTCATTTGTCCGTGTCTCTCTTTTTAAGAAACGCTGGCACCTCTTACAAAGAAAAACTGAGTAGTCTCTGTAACCACACGTCCTATACAAAGGGAGGAAGAAATTAATTCCGAAAGATCCAATCTCTGCAGTAGGACACAGATTAAGCCTTGTCCTTAGTTGTTGTTTTTTTTCAGTGCAGGAATTTACTTGATGTGTCAACGAAACTGGGCCGTTGTGTTTTTCGGTTTGCCACCGCTCTTATGTCAGAGATTAACGTGTTCCTCTCATCAGCCAGAGGGAGCCATCTTGTCTCCAGTCGTTTAACTGATTGATATGGATTCACCTTTCCATTAACAAGATCCTCTTCCCAGAACCAACCCCTTCACCTTGAGTGGCGACACTGTCAAACTGATCTTAGACCAGTATTGAGGAGCAACCGGGAGACTCGTGTCAGCAACTGGATTGGGCTAGCAGTAATCAGTTCTGTTACAGGCCATTAGTGGTTCAACTACAATGTTAAACCACTTGCAATTATAATCCCTAGCCCAAATGTCCTTGTAGAAACAGTAGCTAAACTATCTTTTAAGAAACACATCAGACATGGGTGAGCTGACAGCGGTGAGGTCTGACTGATTAATGTGGCCAGGGAAAGTAAACAGTCTGCATACCCACATTTTTTATACTGGAGAACATTTTTGGGATCCCAACTGATTTTCTGAACAATCCTCAAGCCAAAAAAAAGCTATTAATGTAAGTGAGGACTGGCAAAATGTCCTAACTAGTTATGATTTGCCCTGGTTTACCCTAGGTGATGATAAATATAGAGGTAAATACAGTATTACACTGAACACAGAGCTATTGTCGTCCAAGGACAAGTTTGGCCTAATCTAGCCAGTCTGCTTTTGCAGGCTTTCTGTATGTAGTGCGCACGAACGCACACACGCAGCCAAGTGACCTATATAGATACAATCATTGTCTTTCAATCTTCAAAATCAGTGACCTTTACCCTCTTATCTGGCAGCAATCCCAATTTCACCTTTGAACTTTCCTGATTGGCTAAAGAGACTGAGGACTTTATATAATCCATATAAACACTTAAATTGGTATAGTTGAAATGTAAAGGGAATAAAGAGACTGAATTCACAGTAAGTTAAAAAAGAGACTGAATTCACAGTAAATGTTGCATATTATAATTAACTTTATATTTCTAGTAACGTGATGTGGTGTGGGGTAAAGAAATCTATCAAAACGATATCTTAAGACAGAAAGTTAATACTTTTTGATGACATTCAGACTTGATACTGAAAACGAGTTGCAGCGCATTTAGGTTAGAGATCAAAGCGGTTTAGACGGTTTCCTTCATTGCCTTTCAATATTTCGGCATAGCCTACGACATGCTGTTGAAATCGAGTGCTTCGTCTCAGATAGCCTGCTTCCAAAGCAAATGGTAGCCTAGATATTCACAGTAGTAGTGGTGTTTGTCACTTTTTTTTAATGGTCTGGAGTGAATAATCAAGAGAACCATTGAATAATTCTCAGCAGAGCAGGGCAATGAACGTCCTGAGAGCAAACGCTTAGAGTGAGGAGCGGAAGTACTACAAACAGAGTGAAGAGCGGAAGTACAGACATTTAAAACTCACGCACGCAGACAGTAATGTAGTTAGCATGAACAACACCCAGCGGTGCGTCTGCGTTATCACCAATGACCACAACAGTCATGAGCACAAAGGAGAAGAGGTTAAAAAAGGGAGTTACCATATACTTCACTTAGGCTAGGTACGTTTTATAAAACAAGATCCAGCAGGCCGATAGGAAAACAGCTAAATGAAACCGCATTCTATGCACAAGACGCAACAAGCCAGTAAGCCCCAGTCATGACAATGCAGAAACAATTCCAAATCGAAATGTACAAGGTTTAAGTCTGTTTTGCATACACTTTTTATCCAAATCCACACATTAAGTCGAAAGCAACACCGTCAGTCTCGCATTGACCGCCAACAGCAAGGGAGCAGGAAAAAAAACAACAGTAATACTTACCAGTTGAGCATAACTTGAAATTGAACCCTTTTTTGAAAGTTCATTTTGAAAAAACAGATAAGAAATTAGCCAACATAGCTGACAACACCTGCAAGAGAAGCATCCCATTGATATCCGCTCAAAAAGCGTGCGCAAACAAGTCGAACGCAAGCTTTTTCGCTCTAAAGTTTAGCGATGTATCCATGCGCATAATTTGCCTAATCTAAAACTGCCCCACCAAATCACCAATGGTACGACACATCGTGATGTGTGATTACGCTGTTGGCTGCCTTCTGTCCGAAACCTGAAGGCGTAGAAGGGCCCTGGCGATTCCCCGCTGCGTAATCTGTGACAATTCAATAAAGGAGATGGAATAGAGTCCTATGGGGTTATGGTCGGTTGGATCTTCCCTGGATTGAAAGAGTGAAGGACACTGGCGTAGCGTGGTGAAGCTGGCCGACTGCAAGCTGTCCTTACGATGCCTTATATGTAAAGCCGATCTTAACCTCACAGCCGAAGTCTGACTGTGATCACCACGTAAGAAAGACAATATAAAATAAAAAAGCCTGGGCTCTCCTCCCATCACGGGCCCTGTACCCCGGTTGTTTCGCCAGTGGTGAAGGATGTACCGAGTCAGTCTTAGCACAAAACAACCAAACACATATCCCCTTAAGTCTAAGCTCATACACAAAGAAAAGTGGGGAAATACAATTTAAAAACCACCTTGAGGATCCCTGTTTTAGTAATTGTGTCCACTGCTCTATGCAGGATCAGAGTCAGGGATCAACCATCACTTACTGCCCCAGTTGGAGCAGTTAGGTGGACGCTCCCTGCCCAAGGGTAGATTGACACAGCGGTGTGTCGTTCTCTTCCAGTCGACCCTGCCTTGGCTTCAGGAACTCTCAGCTGTTTATTGGAAACCAGGAAACTGATCGCAAGAGAACTTTCACCAGAAGATAATTGTGTCGTAGTAAGATGCTGCTTTAACATGTTCCCGCCCCTCTTGTTCCGTTCACTCCCTCTCTTTCTGATTACCCAATCACAGATGTCTCTTTCAACCTCTTTTTCACCCCACCCCCACGCCCTCTACATCCAGTCTGTCCAATGGGCGGTGGCACCAGCAGACTGTACGGCTCGTCGCTTAGCAACCCTGCCGCCTCCCCTCTGGCCCGCCACCAGGACACCGACCCGTCCGTGGCCCCTCACCCCGCCACTGACCCTGCGGAGCTGCTGAGGGAGTGCGAGGAGGCCCTGCGGGAGAGGCCCGCCCGCCCCCACAGGGCCTTCGTCTGCCCGGGGGGGAGAGAGGGGGGCGGCGGCAGCGCCACGGACGGGATCATCCGGGTTATGCAGTGGAACACGCTGGCTCAAGGTGAAGTTTTGAAAAGTCTCTGTGTTGCTGCGTGTGTGTGTGTGTGTGGAAATGCATTCTGAAATGCCCATGAAAACGGGCTGAAGGCGACAACCTCTCTCCCTGCCCCCCCCCCTCCCCCCTCCAGCCCTCGGCGAAGGGATGGACAGCTTCGTCAACTGTCCCCCGGAGGCCCTCAACTGGGCCGAGCGCAAATACCTCATCCTGGAGGAGATCCTCACCTATCGTCCCCACATCCTGTGCCTGCAGGAAGTCGACCATTACCACGACACCTTCCAGCCGACGCTTGCCCGCCTGGGTTACCGCGGCAACTTCTGCCCCAAGCCCTGGTCCCCGTGCCTGGACGTTGAGGGCAACAACGGTCCTGACGGGTGCGCCCTGTTTTACGACTCCGCCCGGTTTCAGCTGGCGGACAGTGTGAACATGCACCTGTCTGCTCTGCTGATGCCCACTAACCAGGTTTGTAAACAAGCCAGCCACAAGAACTGTGACTATTGGATACTGTTAACTACCCACTACTATCGGTACTGTGGGGGAAGCTTGTTGGTGTGCGTTTGTGCAAGTACACTCTAACCATCATTTGATGTCCGTTAATGCACCTTTCGGGTTCCCCACAGGTGGCGGTCGTCACGACGCTGATTTGCCGGCTGACCAGCAAGCGCCTACGCGTGGCGGTGACGCACCTCAAAGCCCGGAGCGGCTGGGAATGTCTGCGCAGCGCCCAGGGTTCCGACCTTCTCCGGTACCTCACGAGCCTCGCCCAATCGCCGGGGCTTCCTGCGGGCGGCACGCCGGACACCCCGCTGCTCGTCTGCGGTGACTTTAACGCTGTGCCCTCGGAGGACGTCTACCGGCTCTTCGCCTCGTCGCCGCTAAACCTCGACTCCGCGTATAAACGGCTGAGCAGGGACGGGCTGTCGGAACCGGCCTATACGACATGGAAGATCCGCACCACGGGTGAATGTTGTAGCACTCTGGACTACATCTGGTACTCTAGAGACGGGTTCAGTGTGGATGCGGTGTTGGATATGCCTACTGAAGAACAGATTGGCCCAAACAGGCTTCCGTCCTTTAACTACCCCTCAGATCATCTCTCCCTAGTGTGTGACTTGAGCTTTAAAGAGCATGTGGACTGATGAAAGACAGCAAAGAGGATGATGTGATAAGATTCACGGTAAACAGTGTGACGGGTTTGGAGTGACAGATGCAAAGTATAGATGGATGAGAAGCACCGCAATGCCCCAGCTGTCCAAACACGTCTCTCTGACTCTAAAGAAGGTTTTAGATGCCACCTGCCAAGTCAAAGCAGCTTGCTGAAATTACTGGTTCTATGATGCCTGGGTGTGTGTGTGTGTACGTGTGGATTTGAAACAGTGCCACACCTTTAGAAGTATGAGATCTTTCAGTGGATGTAGCCAGCTCCACAGAGGGCATTTCCACAATAAAATAGTCACTGTTCTACTGAATTCAAACTGAAAGGGTGCATCTAGCTTGAGATATTTGCACACACAACAGCCTGTTGCCGATGCGACGACTATAAACCAAAGACGCACGCACGCACGGCATCTGTGCATGTGCAGTTCTGCTTCACGCTGGTAGATCTGGTTTAGCATGAGGCATTAGTAGTTGATCAGCCTACTTCAAGTCGCTAAATCTATATCTTTAAGTTGCTATACTGGTGAAATTTGACATACTAGCATCTAAAATGCTGTAAAATGTATTTTCCATAAAAGTTTCTACTGTAGTTTAAAACTATCGGTGGAAAGTAAAAGGTTAGTGTGCAGGATGCAAAGGGGAAATTTAATGAAAATGTTGTTTTTGTAGTTCACCTACCTTCCACATGGTGGACAAATACCATGAGTAGTACTTCAGGAGACTGTTTCGACTCACACTATGAGAGTTCAATAAAAAGCTTTGCCCTCATTGGCTATAGTCTCTGACCATGCTTTTGTGTGTGTCAGTGCAGAAGGGGGATGAGGTGAAGAGGACAAGGGGAAACGGTTAGAAGATGAGGGAAAAAGAGGAAACTACAGTATAAAGACGCAAATACTAAGAGACATTTTAACCTTTGCAAACATCTAGGTCAGAGGTGGCACGATAAAAACAGATCAGGAACAGAGAAAAGGAGGAAACTATACAGAGACACACTGATTTATCAATTCATTGTATTGTACAAATAACTGTTTTTAAATGAATAATTTTGGCAGATGGCAGAAGGACTGTTTCATGACTGGATTTTCAAGCATGTTCACTCTCCACGCCTCCTCCCCTGGATCACCTTAGACCCCAAAAGGAGGCAGGCCAGAGAGGAGGTAAGATCGCATGAATGTAGTAAAGTAGAACTGCATACCGGCCAATAAGATGAATCCAGTCTGGAATCACACATCTAGACAACCTACATAAGATCTACATTAGACCATCGGAAATACAGTCACCATTGACTGAGGCACGACCACACAAGCTCTACACAAGAGCAGATCTAACTGGATCGATCTCAACTGTTTATATTACTGCCATTGTGAGGTCCTTGCGAGTATATGCCGCGCCACTGAAGCAAATGTTACGGGTTGTGACGGCCAAACGAGGCTTCATTAGCGTTATTTCAGCAGCAGGATTTTATGCTGAGCAGCGTGCTCAGATTTTCTTTTTCAAAATTAAAACCAATCGTTGAAATTTACACTGCAATATAGTTAATCTGTAAAAAAAAAAAAAAGAACCATATTGGAAGACATTGAACAAAATGTACTGACTAGATTGTTAAATGTATTGCCTTATATATTTCAATGGTGGTTTTATTTTGAAAAAGAAAATCTGAGAAAAGGCACTATTGTAATGTCAATTGTGGCCACTAGGTGGCGGTGAAGCATCTAATTTAAACCAATGCATTAACCTGTGTGCAGAACACCCTTGTAAACTCAAGCTCCGCAGTTAGTGCTTAATTCACTGAATCCACCCGGTTGAATTAACACAGACTAACAGAACAACAAGCTTGCAAAACTTGTCTCCTGCGTTGACCAGCAGCTGAGGTTGAGTATTTGAGATGAGGAAACAAAATGGACATCATGAAATTGTGAGGGAGAAAACAATAAAACATGCATTTTCAACTGCACTTTATAATTAACTGCAAAAGTGCAAATGCAAAACAATAAAAATGTACTTATTTTAAAGACAAAACAGAAACAGTTTATTTCAAACGCTATTTATATTTCAGTAAAATCTACTTGAATACGCTTTGAAACAAGAGTACAACAAAATAGAATATACTTCAAATGTTGAATATACAAACTAGTTCAGTCTGATCTCTTGCTTTCCCACTCTTAGGAGAACTAAGAAAATGAAAAAGGAAATGCAGGGGGTGGGGCCAAGTTCATGCTGCTGGGTGACCTTCAGTTTTCCAGTACAACAAAAGAAACAGAGGCACCAAAATGTCAGCTATAGGCAAACCATTGCAACAGGGAAGTAAATCTAAAGCTTATGGTCAAGGCCTCCTAGAGCCATATATAAGGTTGAATTTAATTACAAAAGTAATCAATCTGTTAACCAAATTTCAATTAAAATGTTTCCATATTGGAAAGCAGTGACAATTGGGAGTAGGAATTTCAGATCATTCCTAATGAGTTAAAAATCAAACTCACCATAAATCTAGAAATCAACCCCCAAGGTTTGAAAGTATAATACAAAAAATGTGGTGGCGCTTTTGTGTTATAATACTGTGCTTGGTACAAGGTATCAAAAGTCAGAATAAAGCGTAACACGAAAGCAAGATCAGCTTCTCTTATAAACATTTAATGGAAATAAAAAATAAAATAATTCTAAGGCTGTTTTGTTTTTAATTCCGTAAACTGTATAATGGTTATATACATATAAAGTCCCTTTTGTTAGTTCTTTTTTTTGTATCCTCTTAGAACAGAGTTATTCAACCCACTCCTCAGGGACCCACAGTCATTCCATACATGTGATCTATACCAGAGCCGGCACAGCTGACCAGTCAACTGATCATCAACCTCCCGATTGGTCAATCGGGTGGGCCTGTCGATACAACAAAATCAGGAGAAGTCAGGGGGTCATTGAGGATGGGTTGAAGACAAGTCTTAGAACCGCCCCGCGTCTTTCCAGAAGTCGTGTGTGTGTGTGTGTGTGTGTGTGTGTGTGTGTGTGGTGTGTGTGCGTGTGTGTGTTGCATAGCACCGGGCAACATACGGCATCTGCACAGTGATCGTCACAAGTTGCTGGTTTGCAGAGTGGGGAGGAAAACAAATTAAATTCTATACAAACTGATACAAAGCACAACATTTCTCTTCTCCATCTCTCTCCTTTACAGTTCACATTTGGTAGTTTGTAATTATTTGCCTTTTTAGTGTTCTCTTTTTTTTTGTTTGCGCTTCCTTTGTAGCTTTGCTACAGTCTCTGCAAACATAGTGATTTCAGTTTGACTTGGTCCCTTGAACCTCCAGGAGATTCGTCCGCCCCCGTTCAAAGTCACTGCTGGGCTCCTACGCGGCTGCCTGGGTTCCTATGTGGCTGGCTGGGTGGGTTCCTATGTGGCTGGCTGGATGGATGGGTTCTTATGTGGCTGGCAGTGTGCCATGAATCAAATCTGTCCCAAACAGCTCCCTATTCCCTACATACCGCCCTACTTTGGACAATGTTTCCAGGGAAGAGACGGGGCTGTGGTTTCCTGGGAACAGGCTGCCATCAGGTGAAGAGACAGGGGTGTGGTTCGAGAAGGTCGACCCCCAGGGAGCAGAGAGGGTTATGGGTAAAAACGGGGCTTTCCCTCATGTCTTTGTGTCCGAGTGTCAATACGAAAAGGGGAACAGATTCCTATCTGGACAGAGACCACCACAGGGACAGGATGGGTGGTGTGTGTTGTAGCACGTGACCTCTCTTCCTCTCAACACTCAAGATCTACGGATTTGTTTCCGGGTGAGACCTCTTCCGAGCTGACAACCACCGGGGTGATCTCCGTGGAGACGAGACTGACCTCCTCCTCCGGTGCTTCTGGCATCATCTTCGGAACCGCCGGTGGCCGTGCAGTCTTGGCCTGCAGTTCCCTCATCGCCGCGGTGGCGTCTGAACTTTTGATGATTCCGCCGATGATGTGGGGCGCAGGCGCCACCGGAGCGTTCTGATTGGCTGTCGTCGTCGTCACGGTGACCACAGTGGTGCCAGCCCCGCCTCCATGCGTCGACGTGACGATGTGGTGAGTCTGCGGCTGCTGCAGCGCCGTGGGAACTGCCAGCCTCATCACCTGTGTAGCGGCAGGTAAAACATCGGCCGTTACTAAAGAAATAAAAATCCTAGTTTCTGACAGATAAGCAACTGAAACACAAACCAATGAAACGACGAGTAAAGAAAAGATGACCTGTGTTCCGGGGGCCATTGTAGCCATGGTGACGTGGGGGGTTAGGCCTCGGAGGGTGAGAGGGCCCCCCAGGAGGGAGATGCTCCCGGCGGAGGAGCCACCCATGCCGGGCTTGTTCTGCTGCTGGTACTGGGCCAGCTGGTGAGCCGGGATGGTGATGATCTTAGCCAGCTGCACTGTGATCTTGTCCCCGTTCTCCGCCGTGGCCGGGACGATCGTGGGGATCGTCTGGATCACCACCTGCGGGAACCGAGTTACAGCGTTAGCGCCGCGTCCACTCACTCCAGGGGGATGAAACCGGGCCGGCCGCCTGGCAGGCGTGGCGGGGCACCAGGCCGGGTCTACAAGGGGACGGGCGGGCAGAGCTCCAGTCACTGCTGACACACCTTCTGTTGGGAACCGGGATTGCCCGTCGCCGTGCCGATGGGGGAGGAGCCGGCCAGCTGATAGGTTGTTTGGCCTCCTGTCGCCCCCGGTGCCTGTTGCATGGCGATCTTCTGACCCAGCGACGTGGTCATTACTACTGGAACCTGCATGGCGACCCGTACCGTCCTGGAGACAACAACCGGCAGACAGCAATGTTTTAATAAGTCTTACTGGAAACAACAATAGCAATAACGTGTGTGCGCGCGCGCACGTCTAACCTGGGTCCGGAGGCGGTGGGGATGACAGCAGTGTGAGAATGCTGCGTCTGTGTTCCGTCTGGCGCCGTGGAAACTGTCACTATCCTCGGAACCCCGGCCGCCACTCCACCCCCTGTCATCACCCCCTTGTTGCCCTTAGCAACCCTCAAGATGGTTGGCGTCTTGGCGAGCTCGGCCACGTTCAGTATAGACTCCGACGAGGGCGGGACTCTCTCGTGGTACGACTCTGAGCCAATCAGTTCGTCCGTCCCAGAGTCAGCCTTGTCGTCGTCGATGACAACAATGTTCTTGGGCATCTCCTTGAACTGGTAAACCAAGCGCTGACCTTCGACCTTTGCCAGGATTCCACGCTGATAGTAGTACCTAGAAGCCCACAGAGAGACAGGAGACTGATTAACGGCAAGAACTGGCCATTGTAGCTGGACCCTCATGATGTGCTTCCGGGTGTGTAAGGGGCTGGAGGTGGGTCCCGCGGTCAAGCCTTACCTCAGGGCCCTCCCCATGGTTTCGTAGTTCATGTCGGGCTTGTTCTTGTGTTTGCCCCACAGCTTGGACACGGCCTTGGAGTCCACCAGCTTGAAGATGCCCTTCTCCCTCTGGGTCCACTTGATGTACCTGGGACAGGTGTTCTTGTCCTGCAGCAGGTCCAGTAGGAACTCCCACAGGTAGGTGGTGCTGCCTGGATGGTGAGACACCATCAATTATCATATTTACCCGGACCAACAAGGTCCAGACAACCGTTATACCTGGCAGAACCAGGATTCAGTGGCCAGGCATACATCACCTTATACACTCAGTCAAGTTAATGAAAATAAGTGATAAGACTATCAAAAACCGGCTGCACGAAAAGTGAGCATGAACCCTCTTCACGACACAAATTCACTGATGTCCTTTTTATTTAATGCTCGTTTTGCGTGAATGTACGTACCTTTTCCCTCTCTGGGTTTCTTCTTGATCCCAACGTCAGGTGACCCGTTAGCTATGGCTGGTTGTTGGGTCTTGGGTTTCCTCCCTGCTACAGAGACAAGACATTTGACAATTTAATATAATCATAATTGGTATTAGTTGCTATCCAGCAGAAGGACCAAAAATCTAATTCACATTTTATCAGAATGAAACGCAAGTCAGCCGGGCCAGTCAGTCAGCCCAAATCGTACCTTTCTTCTTCCTGACCGGTTCGTGGTCGGGTCCCGGCTCTTCCGGCTCCTCTATCAGGGTGACCTCCATGTCCTCCTCCACACAGTCCTCCGTGGATACCTCCACTACTGTCTCGGTCATCACATCAGGACGCATCGCGGCGTGGATGAAGTCTGGGGTGGCCCCACACCCTGCAGGGATGAACACGTCTAGAGGGGGGAGGGGGCGGGGGTTAGACGAAGTGTATTTTTCTGTTTTTTTATTGGGGGGGGGGGGGGGGGGGCTGTCTCTCAGGGCGGGGTCAAAGTCCTTTAAGTGGTTACCTGGGCTGCGGTCTCCTCTCAGGCTGGAGGGGGAGTCCATATGTAACAGAGCCTCGGCTGCCTCGATGGTCTTATCAGAGAAGTGAATACTGGTGCCGTGACAGGATGCTTCCACTGCAAGGAACACACACACACACACACACACATTACTAGGTAGACAGTGACGGGTCCGTGGGGCACAGACGGGTCCGTGGGGCACAGACGGGTCCGTGGGGCACAGACGGGTCCGACAGGATCAGCAAAGAGTACGAGGGACACGCTGTCACTGCGTTCAAAACAACTCATTCACATGAGCCATAAATAAAGGCCAATTGCCCGACAACCAGTTGGAGACACATCGTTGGCATGTTAATGGGGCTCCTTCACACTTCAGATGGCTCACAGCGTTCATAGTTCTGGGAAATGGTTACTAGATTCAGACCCCTTGTTACACTTTGCATTTGTTTTAAAAATAGGTGCCAGAAACCGCAACCCCCCCCCCGGCCATCCTGGTTGTGCAGGCTCACCGGTGCCCCCCAGTGTTCCTCAAAATATATATAATCAAACCAGATAGGCTACAGTTTTTAATATTTCTGGTATGGTTACAAAGCATGTTTACAGGCAGGACTTAATGCTGACTTTCACAACAAACAGGCAGGCGCAGAAATGTAGGACCTCAATGTACATGAGCCATTGAAGCTAGAATTCTCCATACAGCCAGTCCAGTGTTGTACCCAAACACACACCCCAGGTCACACAGCAAAATACAGCTCATACGCTTAAACATTCAATTAAGGAAAGGAGACAGGGTAAAAACAAGCAGTTAGACCAAACTGGAACGCAAGCCCGTCTGAGTGACCATGGGGACAGACCGGGCTCACGATCGGCGCCCCAAACGGCTCCCCAGTAGGGCACTACTTCACACTAGAGCCCTAAGGGGAGGAGCTTGAAGAGCAGCACGCCATTCAAGTCCAGCACCTTCAGGGGCGTAGGGGGAATAGCCCCGCTTTAGAGGGCAGGGAAGCGCCTCGGGGCGCAGGCCACCGAGAGCACCTGCTGTTGTCCGTCTCAGGGGTGAGGGTCAGGTTACCGTCACCTCTGCCTATGTTTGGCTATGAGGCAGGAGCCGGGTGGAGAACAGGGGCTATCTTTAGGAGGCAGCCAGCCTACCCACCCACCCACCCACCCACCCTCAGACACTGATACACATGCTACCGCTCGTCTCTCATAACTTAGCATCCAAGAAACAACTTGTACAACACACACACACACGCACGCACCTTTATACTTCTTAAAAGTTGCATTGCAGTGTAAGCTGCAATGCAATTCCATTATTTTCTTTACTGTAAGCTGGCCAACTGCCCAGCGGACGTGTAATGTATCCACACACACAGACAACTACATTCAGATTTGACATGGTTATGGGCCCCGGATAGACCAAGCTGCCCTTGAAACCAGGCAGGACTAAATAGGCTAAATAACCCCCCCCCCCCCAATAGATGTGTTATGGTAACTTGGGTGTTGGATACTTTTACACAGAAGCCTTCCACATCTTTAGACTAGTTAACCTGTCAGCATAAATTCCAAAATGACACCCATTTTCATATTCTTAGGTGTCGGTCTTTAGTACTTGATTAACTCAGGTTTTATTATTCAATTGTTCAGATACTTCCTTGGGGACTCATTTGGTTGTAAATGTACTACAAGCAACAATTTCATTTATAGTAAATGTCAGCATATTTCACAGTAAAAAATTAAGAAAAAATACATAATTTGAATCTCTCCAACAAGAAGTTAAGAACAATCTGGCACTTGTTCTTAATTAGGAAAAATAAAATACATACTTTAAATTTCTCCACAACAAATTAAAAACAAGCTGGCACTATTTAACCAAACAAGTAATAAACTGTCCGACAGAAAGTAGTGCTTTCCCTTATAACTTCCGTGTTTACACATGCGTAGCCTTTCCCTCCAGTTCTCTTCGAAGACGCTCTCAAATCCTTCCCGTCACTCAACCTACGCCCGGACGCCATTGGCTACTTTACTGCTCTATACCCACCCATCTAAAAGCGCTCATTGGCCATTGGGAGGATTTCGAACAGCTCACGAGCGCCGTTAGTTAAATAGACCTGTCAATCAAACTAAAACCCCTCCTGGATGCATAACGAATATCTTGATTTAAGGGAATAAATGTATCATCTCCAATGAGACAAAAATAAATTAATGTTTGTGCGCTTGCGACTAAACGCCCAAAGACAGCATTGTGAGAGCACCATTGTAGCCAATTCAGACACTTGTCTAAATCACTGGTCTGCCATGCTTAGATAACGGGCCGAATCTAACAAAAAACGGGACTTAGCGAAAAATACCAAAAAAATATTAACAAATAAATACAACACAACCAACTAGACGTTATAAATTATCTCCGTATCATCAGTCGCAACGTTTGAACAAACAGACTATAGGTTATGTTAACGTTTTTTATGGAAAATGATTGACATTTCGACAAAGGACAATAATCATATCACAACCTAAGATTAAAGGTATGACGTTAGATATTTTCTATGAAATGGCAAGATAAATATTCATAAACGCAAAATAAAAATAAATCCACATGCCCTTCCGACTCAGACAGCGTGGCAAAGACGTAGGAAAGACAACATCCACAGGACAACACTTCCTGGTTTCAGCAGGGATCGCTCTGTACCCGAATAAGCGGTTAATGACAAACATAGAAAAACTATTTACTTATAATAATATGCAAGAGATGCTTAATGCAGTTTGCAGTCCAGTCCTGCAGTGTGTACAGCCCAACGGCACTTCAAAACATTTTAAGAGCGACAGAAGAAAAGCGGACATCGCCATGCAGGTTGCTAACCAATGTTATCACTTCCTGCTTTGCCCTCATTTACTTCATCAAACAACGTAACCGATATCGGGGCACAACTGTTGCCAAAAAGCACACACGCAACGCGTCAAAGCTAAGCCACCGAGAAAATTAATAAATTAATGCATTTACGTTACCTGCTCTGATGAGCAGATCAAGTTGGTTAGCGGGCCCATCATGCAGTGAAGTCGCCATGTTCTTCCCGTGCTGCAGATTCGCATTGACTTTACACTGAAATGCACAGGCAGACAAGCGCGGATCACTCCGCCGCCACAGGAAATCTCTTCAAAATTCAAGCCAGACCGCTTCACAGCCCACACACCGACAGACTCCGCCGGGCATGTGTGTCCTTCCGCGCCAAACACAGGAAATCCTCCGCTCTATCAAGCCCTTTCTTGCGTCAAACTAACGTAAACCAAAGCAGGAAGAAGGCGGATAGCTACATAATAATCCCGTGCATTCAACATTAATTTAATTACATTAGATTTTTTTTAGACGATACCATTAATGCCCTTATGTACCATAAACTATATTAATACAAACATTTTAAGAGAGTCTAGCAATGGTGACATTGGCCATGTTCAGTAGAAATTAGGTGAACTTGAGTAAATCTCACTCAAAACATCCCACCATAGCAAGTACAAATACAATCTCAAGTAATAAGTGCACAGTAATTTAGACATCAGAGAATCTAGGCAGCATATAAGAATACAACATTTTGGTAATAATTAGTGAGCTTCATAGAAAATGAGATGCCCTTTGGGACAAATACTAAGTCTGTGCCCCAGACAACATTCATCAGTCACCAAACAATGAGCAAGTCATGTAAAGGTACCAATGGGTGGAATTAAGAGACAATGAGAAGCTGTTTGTTTTGTACTTACATCAGTGCTGGCTTAAAAAAGCAAGCCGACCACTATTAAAACACACACAGGGTTTTCAGCTTGCTTACCCAACTCACCTCCAGGACATATCTTGTCTCAAAAGTATTACATTAAATAAAGAGAGATTTTCTTTTTGCATCACCTAAGCCTTTGGTCACAAGTGTAGTTTTCTATCTTAGTCCAACTATATAAACGGACAGTATTTTTGCCTGGTTACAATAACATCGCTGCTAAAAACACAAAAATCCTGTAAGATTTCACATGTGCTACACAAGACAGACACAAGAGGGCGATGTCTACTGGCAGACACGGGCTATTTACATAATACATAACGCTATCTGGGACCTTTGGGACACCCCAGTGCATAACCCAGTGGCTGGGGGAATTCATAAGGCAGAATAGAGCGTGCATTTCTGTCGTTTTGAGTCTTTCGGTGCACTGCCAGCCCCATTGAGGGTTTTCTGTCATTTTAAGGTGGTCAACCGGGAGCCTGTCACTGGAATCATCATCATCATCATCATATCCATGCCGGAAGAGCCTTTTGACAACTAGGGGCCACTGTCCTACCCCATGAAGTAGTCACTGTCGGGACAGCCCAAGGATCACATTCAGACCCTCCCAGTGCATCGATTTAGACTGTTCCTGCCACTGAATCCTGCAGCTGTGGGATTAGAACCAGTGACCTCTTGGTTATTCTGGTCCAGTGCTCTTGACCCTTGCTCTTTTTTGTAGCAAGGCTACTCAGGCTGTGTTTAGTGCCCTTTGTAATTATTGGGACAGTAAAGTATTTACTTTTTTTTCTCTACACTCAAAACATCTGCTTTTAAATTAAACAATTAATAAGAGGTATGAATATGGCCAAGCCCTCAAGCCCACTAGTGAGCTCAGAAATAACAAACCGACTTGGCAACGAAAGACCTCTACAGTGCATGATCAAATAATGCTCAACAAAAAATAAAAAAGAATCAGGAAACTGTCCAGGAGATGCAGACCTGTAGTTGGCCTTAAAAACAAGATGGCCGGGTTACCGTTGGCAAAATAGTATCCACAAGAGCTGGCTGAGTGAGGGTTAGGGTTAATGTACAGCGGCCCGACGAGACAGAGATTAACATACAACAGAGTGAATGGAAGAAGAAAGTGCAACAACCTGAAATATACTGCTATAGCAATGACGTTTTAGGGCCAATAAAGTGGAAAGGTCTTGACAAGTCAATACCCAGATTCCAAACCAACTGAACATGCCTTGCATGCATTTAAAGCAGAGACGTAAGGCAAAAAGCCTTCAGAACAATCCCCAGTGTCTGTTGGGGTCAGGGGGTCACAGACTTCAAGGCAGTAATTGCAGGCCTATGCCTCCAAGTATGCCTCCAAGTACTAACCTAAATACTTAATTACTACAATACATTAACCTGCACAGACGGGTCAATTGATAAATGGGCAAACAGGTCTGTAGGCAAATACCATCCAATGAAAGCTGAGAACCTAACTTTGAAATCCAAACTGACAAAAGAAGAAAACACCTACGTCGATCAAGGATTCTGGGCGCAGTCGCTCCATGAGTCCACTTTCAGCCCCCTTCCCCAATCCAATGTGCCCCTCACCTGTCTCCCCCGCTTCAGTCTCCACCTCCTGTTCGTCCCCAACATCCTGCATCAGGTAGGTCCCGTCATCGTAGACCAACACCTGGGCTGAGAAGCACTGCTGAAGCCTGCTCCCTGGCACCTCCTCTACAATCACCGCTGGGTACTCCCCATCCTCATCCGTCTCCAACTCCACCCGGTCACCTTCCACCTCCACCTCCGCCTCGCCATCACACTCCTCCACCTCACACTCTCCCTCCTGGAGGGAAGAAGGGGGGATGAGGGAGAGCAAAACAAAGTGAGAGAGAGACAGAGAAATAAATTAAGAGGGAAACACAGAAATAAAGAGAAATAGACACAGAAATACTACTTTAACTTCGTACAACTCTATGGGAAACATGTCCCAAGTAATCAAACCCCTTCGCTTTCATCTCCATTTGGTTGATTTAGACTTCATTTACAATTGATTACATTTGTTTTTTTCCCCAACAATCTATAAAGTACTGGAAAATGACAAATAGAAAACATGTTTAGAAACAGTGTAATAACAGCAGTTCCCTGCCAGGTTTCAGCAGGGATCCTCTGTATTCAGATTCTACTCTTGTAGAAGCATCTTCGGCAGAGATTGCTTTAAATCTCCTGGATTTGGGCACTTTCTCCCGTTCTTCCTTACAGATCTTCCTAAACTCTGTCAGACTGGATGCGGAACGTCCGATCCGACAGAGTTGTAAATGACCATGTCCTCCATTTTTGATCAGATCTTGAAGGATACCAAAAACAGCGACGTGAAGACAGTGTGGACTGTCCAGGACACAGAAGAGACTGACTGATTGTTCACTAGACCGCCAGCCTCCACCTAAACACTGATCTGCTGAGGAACACACACACACACACACACACACACACACACACACACACACACACACACACACACACACACACACACACACACACACACACACACACACACACACACACACACACACACACACACACACACACACACACACACACACACACACACACACACACACACACACACACACACACACACACACACACACACACACACACACACACACCTGTTGAGGATCCTCCACGGCAGTGATGTACTCCACCACCGCCCCCCCGCTGTCAACAAGTACCACAGAGGTCATGCCTCTGCTGGCTCCCTGCGGCCCCCCGGATCCTCCCCACGCTGCCCCACGTTGGTGGACTCCGGTACTGCAGCCAGCGGTCCCAAACCGAGAGGCTGGAAAAACAGAGAGGGGGGGTGTTTAGTAAGCATCCCAATCTACTGCGCGGGGCTATCTCTGGCTGCAAGGCTGCATCATATGTTGACACTGATGGTGTTATTGCGTTATTTATGCATTTTACATGATTTCTCTCCCTCTCTCAGAGCAAACCCAAGCAAATTCCGTCCACTTTGCAAAATGAAGTCTCTCCCAGCTATCTCCAGGCCACAGGAAGTCATCCTAAGCAGAGAGGGGAACTGAGAACCAAAACAGGAAGACGACTCAGCTCCCCGCCCTCCATTTAACGGCTCATTGTCTAACAGACGCCGTGGCAATGGTTGCTAAGGGCCTGTGCGCAGACCAGGGGGCTTGCATAGGGAATAGCGCACACACCTAACATGAGCCTCTTCTCATTTCAAACATTGTTCACAGACTCTCCCCGGGCCTTCTGGTCCAAGCTAGAAGAATTCCTATTCTGCGAGGCGGTTTGATGTACCAGAACCTCTCCTGGACATCACAGAGCCTCACCCTGAAGTCTCCTAAATGCCTGGCAGCAAGACGATTATTTCTCAAGGCTCAACTGATTTGACAAACATGACATGAATCAGCTGACTCGAGTTACACACCACATGCTCTACCCTACAATGACACTAGATATTTCCATGGCAACACAGCTACTATGACAAAGGAAGATCGGACAGCCTGTCCTTTATCAAGACCGTTAACCATTATCGCTCCGGTAAGCCAAAAGAGCTGGTTAACGGTCCTTTATCAAGACCGTTAACCATTAGCGCTCAAGTAAGCGCTAATGGTTAACGGTATTAAAAAATAATAATAATTGGGTTGTGTGGTTAATCCGATTGTTTTGACAGCATCGCAGTAGATTGTGGGCATGGTAACCGTCCCTGTGCCAGAAGCCCAGGGTTATTCTTCTATCGCTCAGTCCTTCAGAAAGGCTTAAACACCATGACATCATCTGGACTATACACAAATGTATCATAATGGATGTGTGATGTAGGCTAATCATTGGGACATAACCTGAAAGGCAGATCAGACCTATTTCCTAACTCGCCAGGTTAGTGTTATTCAACACATTGGCTATCCTGCCCATCAAAGAAGGGCTTATCACTGTGCTAATTCCCAAATTTCAAGATGGGAACAGGGTTTAAAATCCAAGCACTGATTCTGAAATCATGTGGTCTGTCAGCTTTCATTTTTACCAGAACTTTGATGGTCATCTTTACTTTTGGTGCTTGTGATTGGAGTTAGGGTAGAACCAAGACAATCTGTGTAAGTAGATTAGATATAATGGAACACAGGCAGAAGATGATGGCCTTTATCTCACACTCACACTCTCTCACACACACACACAGACTAAACAAGTCTCAAACAAGACATTCAACTTTCCACATTCAAACAAGAATTACAGGCCCGTTGAGGAGAAACTGCCATGTCAGCCAAACAGAACACACACAAAAGAAAAAAACACCTAAAAGTCAACAAAAAAAGAGGGAGCGCCCCCCCCTCTCCCCTCCACAAACACACACACACACCAAAGTTTTATTACTAAGTTGACAAAGTTACCCCAAACACAACCGGCACAGAGCATTGATGTCTGCCCATATATACAACACGTAAAGATCAAGTCCTGTAACTCCAATGCATCTAACTGAAAACCAACGTGTTAACCCTAAACAAGGGAGAGAAATCGGGTACTTACGAAGTAAAAGCCATGGAGCCCATAGGGCAGAGCATGCTGGTACACCCAGGCCGTTAGGAAGTGCTGGCGATGTGGGGGACGGAAAACCCAACAACGTGGCTCGAGTCAGCATCTCATGACCACATTCCCCCCGGAGTCCCACACGCTCATCCTCAAAGCGGGATGGCGTTTTCAAAGGAACGATCCAACATTCCGAGGAACGATCCAACACTCCGAAGTCGTCGCAAATGCATTCCGTGACATCTGAATGCTTCAGAGCTCTGGCTGTTTTGCTTAATATAACTGAGGTGCTAGTCAGAGGTTGAGAGAGAGAGAGAGAGAGATGTGGTCTTGCTACACTGGCTTCTTTTTCCTCTCTCCATCCTTCTCTTCTCTCATTTGTCTGCTCCATGTGGTAGGAGGAGTCCCACAGACACTCGGGACTTTGAGAAAGCCAGCCCCGCCCCACGGTCACATGACATGGGTGGAACAGACAGACACAGTGTCACATGATCCTGCAACAACAGGACTTTTTGTTCAGACTGAGGCTCCTCTGTAAAGTAACAACACCCTGCCCTTTGGCTCACACACATGTGCGTGCGCAGAACTCAGACTGACACAGCTAGACCCCCTCATGCATTAACCATCTACTGTCATAACTCCCTTAGCAACAGCAGGGATACACTAAGGCCCAGAGCCAATGAGGTGAAGAGTACGCCCACTAAGGGCAGAGCCATTGAGGGAGACAATATGCCCACTAAGGCCCAGAGACAATCAGGAGGGGGACAGTACGCCCACTAAGGCTCAGCCCCAGAGCCAATTAGGAGGTGGACAGTACTCCAACAAAGGCCCAGAGCCAATCAGGAGGAGGTGGACAGTACTCCCACTTAGGCCCAGAGCCAATCAGGATGTGGACAGTACTCCCACTTAGGCCCAAAGCCAATGAGGAAGAGGCAGACAGTACTTCCAACTAAAGCCCAGGACTGTGGCCACTTTAAAACTGAGGCCATAAACGAATGCATAAAGGTCAGCAGCACTTCAAATGGTGCTTAAGGGGCCAAATGTGTGCCAGGAAAACACCAGAACCATGACCCTTTCCGTTGACCCTAAGCAGGAAGGACCCACGGACTCATGCGGCTCACGTCAAATTCTGCCCAACCCTATATAGGTTGCAGCAAAAAGTTTTGGTAATCACACGCTCACCGTATCCCCATCTTCCTGTTCAAAGCTGAATGGAGTGGAACCTTGAACGACTCAAGCTTTTCTCCTCTAATCTCTCTAGTCACCAAGGTGTTTTAGCCCAAAGGATTTCCACTCAACTGGAGGGTTTTTGTTTATCGCACCATTCGCGGAGCAAAACCACTAGGTAACCTACTCTGAGTATTTCTTCAAAACGACAGGGTTATTTCAGCACTGTTGAGAAGAGCGTTTCATAAGGCTGTATCCCGTTCACATGACCAACCGACTGGCCTTTCATTTAAATTGGTGTCCGGGCAAACGTTTCCAGAAAGTGAATCCCCTCTAACAGGTCCTATCAGTGCCTGAGACAGAACAGATGTGGACTACAATGTGAACTACAGGAAGGTTTTCAGATCACGGAGGACTCAATATAAGAACATGTTGTGTTCCAGGGTCAGTGTACTTCGCACGGAACCGCACTCCTTGCGTACAGTGCCAGTAATTAGAGGGACCACGGGAGATTTTACTGCACTAATAGCATAAATACAAGCGTGAATGATCAGGTCCGATTTTACATTAATGTTTCAAGTTTTTTTTTCTTCTACAAAATTGAGTGCCTGAGATAGTCGCCATTGAAACGTTCTCGCTGGTCCGTCTACCAGTTTGCAATGACGGTGCTGTCTCCTCATACTCGCAGTACTATGCCCCCACCCTAAACCACCCTGGACTCGCTGATATTATTCTGGTCTTGTTCAGTAAGGGAAGAGGAGACAAGTCGTTAAATCCAGTCTTGTAAATGTTAAAGGCCGGATTACACAGAGTGACCCTTTAACAAAGGTTTTGGTCAGTCCTCACAAAATGCTTTATATGACTTGGGGTTACGTTTAGGGCTAGGGTAAAGCTTCAATTTAGCTAAAATAATTATTTTTAATAGTACTAAGTTGCAGGTCCTGATCTCGATAGTAAAAGTATCGTGCAAATGTGAACCCAACACTCCAACTCTCTCCCTCTCTGAGCGTTAACACTTATAGGCTCTGTGCACAAGCGTATGGACGAACTTCCGCTTTAGCCAGATGTCGGCATATCATTTTCCGGTATACTTATGGCAATCACCCGCGTCGCCCAAAATGTCTCCAAGACCTGCCTAAAATAAGCATTAGTGATGTCCATCGAATTGTTGATGCCTGGTCCCCTGCTCCAACACGCAAGCGGAACAAGGGATTCAAACTCTACGTATCGAGTTATCTGCACAACTACGAGGGTAAGTAGTTTACTGTGGTGTCCCGGCTGGCTATCGGCTAAGCTAGTTAGCAACGCGTTCCTTTTTAGTGTAGTATTAGGCAGGACAATAGAATGCATAAAAATTCACCCTAGCCTCAAAAACGGCAAAAGAACGCTGGCTGAGCTGGAACGCTAGCGCGTCCCCATAGCAAGTGAATTGAAACGAACCTTCATTCAGCCTCTTCAACCTGAATGAAGCTTAAAATTCCATAGCCTCAAAAAAGCACCAAAACAGGTCTCCTCTTTTATTTTACTACTGTAATCTCATTACACAACGAAACTGAAAAATAACAACTGGCATAGGAAGTAAACATCTGGTCCTATATGGTATTAATTGCACTTAAACCTGCGTTACGTGGAAGTACATAAAAATAAAAAATAAGCCATATTTTATTAAAAAGAGGATATTCTCCTGATTAAAATGATGCCCCACTTGTACCTTGAAACTTAAATGAGTCACGTACATTATATATATATATATTTTTTTTTTTTCGTACAACAGCATCACTCAATTTGTTGTGAGTTTAGCTGTTTACTAATGCGGATGAGTATTAGTAAGTAAACCGGAAACTGCAATACCGACTTCTAGACAAAAGCGGAAGTTCGTGCACAGTGTCTATTGTTCCCCCTCACAGCCCCCCTCCCTCAGATCACTATGGTAACACTGGTCCGACCTCCCATGTCCACTTTGACTTTCCCTTTCATGCCCCCAACAACTTCAAGGTAACATTCAGGTAAATGCAAATGTTGGTTCAGCCTTGTCAGATGGCTGCAAGCTGCACCCAGTTTAAAAAATAAATAAAAATGGTGTCAGTTGAACGTTAGGCCCTAGTTACCCAACAGAGCCAAGGCTTTTGAAACGGCCCTTATCTTGGGATAATTTGGCCTGTCATCAACGGCCTTGGTGGATCAAAGGTATATCTGTCTAGGCCAGCTACCAACCCTTGAATGAAACTCATCCATCCCTAAGCTTGTTGTTATTAGCGAACATATTCTTTAAATGTCTAGTGAAGACGTGTGCGGTCGAACTGGGCAGAGAAATTAGTTAATTATTAATTAGTCTGTATGGCGTTAAACAGTACGCGTGCACGAGTTGTTCACCTAAGAACTGTCGCCTTCGCAACTGTTACTGACGCCACTGTTCCCGGTTAAAGTCTAGATAGTACTGGCGGTACAAATGTTATAGTGGGTTAAGTAAGGTCCTCGGGTTAAAATGTCCATACTTGGGTCAAGGCCAGTCTAAATGCAGTGGTTGAACAAACTGAGGGTGATGCCCAGCAAGTTACTAATAACCTCATTCATGAAAACGAACCTTAATTAAAGACTTTCTTTACACAAGACAGTTGTTTGACAGCTACTATATAATTAGCCAACTAATGAACACTTCAATCCAGTTAGCTATTGTAGCTAGCTCATAACATCCCCATTTATGTTGTGGTGCATTTTACGATTATCGGACAGCTAGCTAAATTATCTATCGGGTTAGTGACCTAGTTATTCCGTTAACATATCGATAGTTACTGTACAAGGGTGAGAATCTCCTTGTCCTTACCTTGAAATGCCTCTTCAACCCAGTCCAACTAACGGGGTTGCTGATGCAAGGCCGAGTTAACTGACACAATGGTAACGTTAGCTAGCTAGCTGACGCCGCTAACTATGCACCTATTTTGCTAATGTACAGTGACACTCCGCGTAACCTCTCCCGAACAGAGCTAGCCAGTTAGCTTGCGAGTTAGTTATCGTTGCTAACAAATATTGCACGCAAACTGCTTTCTTTTAGCGAAATACATCCGTATCCCCATATTGTAAGGCTCTTGGAAAATGAGCGCCTTTTGTTTCTGAATGTTTGAAAGCACGTTGCTATGTTATTCTAAACAACAAATTACCCTTTTTTCCAAGGGGGCTCGACTCGTTCGTTTAGCTGGGGAGATTCGACTCAAAACCACACACACGAGCCTGTCAGCGAATGACACACAAACGGTGACGTCACGCAGAACAACACCCCCCCCCACCAAAAAAAAAAAAAAAAGTATTTATATAAATATTCCCCAAATTATAAACCTAGCGACACTATATTTCAGTTGACTAAAAGACTACTTTTTAAAGTAATTGTACATGTAAGTTGTTGTTTCTTGAAAGACTCCATACCAGGCCTCTTCTTTTTTTTGTATAACTTGCATTACAGCAACTCATCTTTGGTCCAACGCATAGCATACAAAATTTTGTTTTCATGGTGTATGCGTTCAATAAACATGGCCAGTTCATTGGTTCTGTCACCCATTCAAACTAACTGAAGGTGATAATGAAATAGATACATTGCGCCATCTAGTGTGAATATTTGTATTTTTTATCCATGAGACAAATGGTTCAGTAACAACATAGAAACGTTAAAATTCTTTATTTATTTACAATACAGTACACACAATAAAATTTGTCTAATATTCAAAATTAATTTTGAATTTCATCCATTAAATTACACTACTCTACCTGAAGAAAACCTTTCAATGTGATAGGAAAAATGTGACAGGAAATAGTTTCAACAACCGTCAAAGTCAAATGTGTGCAGCACACACTTGTCAATTCTAAATATATTTACAACTACAGTTAGTAAATAAAAACGTTTCGGAATATAGTGTAACTGCGCATTGACCTTTTATAAAGTAATAACAAATAGCATCTTCCCACACATACTATAAATGTATCACAGGAAACAAAAGTTCAACATACAAAACGTTGATTAACAACATGACCATATGACGACAGAACATTATGGACAACTAGCCTTTGAATATTGTGTTTTGTATAGCAGAACAAGAAATAACACAGGCAGAACTATTACATGTAGCTTTGCATATTTTCATCAAAAGAGTATCATAACATCTAGCAACCAGCGATCTAATGGCTTGTGCACAAACTAATCAAGACATACTCTCATTAAAAAATAAATATCGAATGCAGTTAGTACAGTATGGTGCTTAACATACCAGGTTAGTGGATTACATTTACACAGGGGCAAGAACCAAAAAAAAGTATGAAAATATAACCAAACACTGTATATTCAATTTACAGGAAGTCTGCCAAATAACTTAAAGGGGCAATAATTACTTCCCTACAGGTTCACATACAAGCAAAGATAACCAGTAGACATCTGCAGGGCATGTTTTAAGTTCATGTTTCAAATAAAAATGTTTTACCAAATTGTGTTATTGTTTAGCAGCAGGATTCTACAGAGTTCCCCTTTAAATGTAATAAACTTAATTTGGAATTAACCTTTCTCAGTCCTTCAAGTATAAAATAATCTATATAGTCTTAATCTATTAGTTTATACACCAATTCCATTTTTTATTTAATTCTCTGGGGGGGACTAGTAACTCAAATTACTAGTCGTCCTAATTTCTTTGCCTAAATGTAGTGGTCTTGTACAGCTTTTTAACAGCCTTAACTATGGGTAAGTTAAAGAAGAAATGGGATCATATTCTCCTATGGGGCTGGTCAACATAGTGCACCTAATCCGGGGTAAGGTGTCTTTTGGGAAGTACTTTGGGGATCTAGTCAGACTCCCTTCAGTTAGAAATCTGTTAACTGTCACCTCAAACCTTCCAGATGTGCACAAGACAGAAGCTGAATGAGAACTCCTACTGAGCTGACAACTTACTATTGTTATAGAAGAGAATTAGAGGGACCCAAATAATGTGTACTCTAAATTTTTGTGTGTGTGCGCGTGCTAATCATTCTGCAGGACTGAGCGGTGGGTGCTGACTGTTTCTGGAAGGCACGTCTCTATTTTATCCCCTCATGACTGGGCTGTCACCAGTGTCAGGCTCATGCTCTGTGCACCTAGAAAAGGAAAACAATAGGAACCATTTTAGTGATACTGGATGATTCTTATTTGTATTGATTATTGCTGCCACTCATCTAGCATGGGACCAAGGTTATGTACTTCCATAGAATTAGAATGAATAGAAGGGATTTGTCACTTTTCACCCATAGTTCCAATCTAATGTCCTTTTGTCAATGGTAGATAATTTTGAAATACACAGAAAACTGAGCGATGTTCAAACATTCCAAGCACTCCAACCTGAGCCTACCATGAAAACGATTAAAAATAGGAATGTCCATTCTAGTAGTTCTAGTTCTATGGGTATATCATTATATCAATTTACCTTTTGTACTGTACTTATTACATCACTGAGCATGACCTTTTTACTGTCCTGGTAGTCTGTCCTGCGTGCATTGTAAAATTGGGGCAGAGAAACAGGACAGAGTTTAAGGAAAATCTATATGTTGGCTCACAATATAGTATCCAGCAATTGCATCAAGTTGTATTGGGGCTTAAATTAAATATTTTGTTTTCTTAACGCTACACTGTGGGGCTAAATGTGAGACCCCTGAGCAAGGAGGTTAAAGGCCAACTTGAAATGAAAGATTTAAGGAGGCATGAAGTGAGCATTCTGTGGTCCTTAACTCTCAAAGAAAAAAACTAAATATTTGACTAAAATAGTTGTCTTTTCCTAACTCAAAATATACGGTAAGAAGCCAACTGTAGCAGAAATGACAAAAAAATGAAATAATCATAACAATTAATACAAAATAAGAAAAGATAAAACATTTACACCATTTACCTTCCACCTCAACCAACTCCGTTTTGCCCTCAGCCAGTATGACCACCTCAGACTCAGGCATGGCCTCCTGCAATACTTCCATAACATCACGGGGAGCCTCAACTTCATCCACAGATTCAAGTGCTGCTTCCTCCAATGGGCCAACTTCCACAGGGGCTGCTTCTGCCTCTGCAACTTCCACCTCCCCAGAGGCTTGGGCTTTGCAATGGCATTCGTCACCTTGTTCGGCCTTCTTGACTTCCACTGATGCTGCCTCAGTCTCTACATCAACAGCATCCGAGACGGAGGCTGCTGCCAGCGCAGCTGCCTGTATGACGAGTTCTTCGTCCTCAGACATTTGGTACGCCTCCACAGCTACTGGCTCCTCCGCCTCGGCAGCCTCCCCTGAGCCGGCGTCCTGCCGAACTGGGGTCTCGTCGGCTACTGCTGGTACCTCTTCCACAGGGGCGGCGTCCTCCCGAACTGGGGTCTCGTCGGCTACTGCTGGTACCTCTTCCACAGGGGCGGCGTCCTGCCAAACAGGGGTCTCGTCGGCTACTGCTGGTACCTCTTCCAAAGGGGCGGAGTCCTGCCGAACTGGGGTCTCGTCGGCTACTGCTGGTACCTCTTCCACAGGGGCGGCGTCCTGATGAACTGGGGTCTCGTCGACTACTGCTGGTACCTCTACCACAGGGGCGGTGTCTTGCGGAACTGGGGTCTCGTCGGCTACTGCTGATACCTCTTCCACAGGGGCGGCGTCCTCCCGAACTGGGGTCTCGTCGGCTACTGCTGGTACCTCTTCCACAGGGGCGGTGTCTTGCGGAACTGGGGTCTCGTCGGCTACTGCTGATACCTCTTCCACAGGGGCGGCGTCCTCCCGAACTGGGGTCTCGTCGGCTACTGCTGGTACCTCTTCCACAGGGGCGGAGTCCTGCCGAACTGGGGTCTCGTTGGCTACTGCTGGTACCTCTTCTACAGGGGCAGCCTCTTGTAGAACCTGTGTCTCCTCTGTTACTGCTGGTACCTCTTCCACTGCTGGTACCTCTTCCACAGGGGCGGCGTCCTGCGGAACTGGGGTCTCGTCGGCTACTGCTTGTACCTCTTCCATAGGGGCGGTGTCCACTGCTACAACCTTTACCACAGATGAGAAGTCTTCTCCTGCAGGGGCCTGTGTCTCTTCTGAGGAATCCTGCTCTACAACTGGTGCCTCCTCCTCCCCCTCAACGGCAACAAGTTCCATGTCCTCGTTAAGGGAAGTCGTAGCCATCTGCTCCTCCTCTATGGCAACTTCCTCAGCAACAAGCTGAAGTATTTCCTCGGGCTCAGTGGTTGCCGCCTCCCCTTCAGATTTGGGCTCTTCGGTTTCCATGACAATTGCCTCGCCTTCTTCACCTGGGGCCTCAGCTACTCCCTCTGCTTTCGGCTCTGGTGGTTGTGGTATATTGTTGGTGGAGGGCAATGATTCCAGAGCCTTGTCTTCTAGGCGTTGGACGGCGGAAATGAGCCTCCTCTCGGCCACGGAGGCGGCCGCTATCTCTGTCCCCACCAGGAGCTTCATGGAAGCAGACAGGATGTCCGACACAGACCCTGGAAGAGTACCAACCCCCCCCCCCCCCCCCCGACATTAGTCATGTTGGTCACTGACAGAAGCCACTTCAGAGGAAGTGTACGAACATGCATATCCACTTCCATCGCAACGATTACAATTTCATGGAGATGTAATGCTAAGCCATTTCTAGTTACCTTAAGTCTTAATATGGTGCCCACAATGAGTGGTACTGATGTTTACATTGTAATCTTACATTCCGTAATGTTCTACGCAGGGATTTTTGCAGCCATGATACAGGGTGTGCTCACGGCAGTGATTACCCATTCTGGGAAGAGGCCTACGTAACGGACTTACCTGTTATTCTCGATCTCACGATCGCTCACCTTGACACCGTTCCGACACCGACCCATTTTGAGGCAGTCTATCACAGGGGAGGGTTCCAGCAGCCATTTCATGCTCCTTGTCGGTTAGTGTCAGTTATTGTCCAGGTAGTCTGCCCAGAAAATTGGTTGCCGGGGGCAACTTACCATTATTCTATTTGATCCTTGTGCGGTCCAATTCCAACAATATAATTAATTTTTACTGACAATCATTAAGTACTATTAATTCATATTTGGCACCATCGTAACATAAAACAACAATTCAATTACACGTAAAAGTCACGGTAATTCCAGATTTGTTTCCTAACTAGGCACCTGGAACTCCTTTTTGCTTTTCAAAAACCCATGGGACCGGTCAGGTCCATCTGCGCTGACAGCTCTTTGTGCCACACGAATTTGTGCCAGTCCTATTAAGCCTGGCAATGACGGACCAATTGGCGCACGACAGTCTCCTCAGAACTGGGCTCCTTCGAAACGTATTGGACCGACATCCGTTCTGACCGTGGCAGGAAGACGTAACACTTTGAAGGAGCATGAATATTGCGTTGTGACTGACCCTACTACAGAAGCAACACAAAGTAGCTGGATAATGAACCGCTGCCCAAATACACACTAAAACCAATGTACACACTAATAAACTAAAAGCGGTGTAATGGTGGGCATGCTGGCATTCACACTGGCAGACCCAATTCTAGTGTCAGGAAGTGGCATTTTGACCATTTAGATTACTTCTTATTGGACTGCCGGTGTGAACAGGAGGTGTGGCCTGGTGAGGACTAAACATTCTACTGTAATTGAACCAAGAGGAAAATGAGCCAGCCTGCATGGCTTTAGACAGCATCAAAGTTTAGATGTTGGTAATGATGACTAACATACTGATCATATTCAATAACGTTTAAACATTGAAACATACACTGACTACTGGATGTATTGTACTTTTCAGAGATTCGAATGACTTCAAAGCTGTATAAACTGGTAATATCTAGTAGCACACGAACAGCGGCAGCAGCAAGAATTTAAAACAAGTTTAAAAATGCAATGGAAGTCCAAAAAGTAGACGACAATGTCTTTATTGAATGAGTTTCCTTACTTTATCACTAACACTTACCCCTCAAAACATTCCTTTGAACACTAGCATATCATTAGTTGGTCATGGCATCCATCTTGACTTCCAAAAATAGAAATGGTGGATATTTAGTTTAACAGTCGGGATACTATAAATGTTCCCTTAACTTTCACAGTTTAGACTCAAATAATATCAGAAAAGGCTGTGGAAGTGGTGCACTATAGAGGGAAAGTGGGTGTGTGTGTGGTCCTTCAGAGTTTCCATACATCATGTAAGACCTGGCTGGTGTGTTTTTGCTGTGTGCCCTGTTTAATGGGAAGGCTTGTGATAATAGACACACCAACTGGCAGGATTATTATTATTTATTTTTTAAATACAACAATGGAGGCTTTGAATGCCAAAAGGAACCTTCTCCAAAAGGAGTGCCCCACCTTCAAATACGACAAGTTTGGGATTCAGCTTCATTTACAGAAGGTAAGGCAGGTTAAAGAGAAATCTACTATTAAGGGCAGTGTTTGAAATGAGATTTGAAGGTATTCAAGACCGGCTCAGGTTCTGTAAACAGATACTTAATGCGTGAAGGCTTGTTGGTTTGAAGTCACCCCGTGCCAAACACTGATTCAAGAGCGAGATTGGCTTTTATTTGGACAATTTGCAGTGGTTACAAAATGCCCAGCACTAGGGGCAAGGGGGAAACTGAACCCCTTCGGCATTTGGCAGGGGATGACTTGTCCCTGGTACAGTTTCTAGGATAAAATAAGATTATTGGACATCAGAGTGAGAGATTAGCTGGGATGCAGACAACCGATAGATCCAATTGTTCCCTGAAGTTCCAATTACTAGCACTCTAGAACCATGGTCATTATGCCTTCACTGCCGGGCTAATCCTTCTAGAACTCTCCCCAGGTTCAAAGACAACAGCAACCAGTAGTGTCAAACCATGTAAGAGGTGGGAGAGCAGCTCTGAGGGAAAGTGGAGGAAAAACTAACAGATTTCAGAATTCTAAGGGTCACTTGGGAGAAATATACAGGAGCAGTGTATCCCCAATTGCACCCTATTCCCCATATAGTGCATCACTTCCGATCAAAGCCTTGCATACTTTTCAGCAAATACGGTGCCATTTCAGACACTACAGAATTAGGTTCAGGAGGACCCCTTTTACAATCATAACTCCATGGTCTTCTTTTCCATCTTTGAAAAAACATCAGCTTAAAAAAATTATAATAAAAATGTTTTAAAAAAAAAACCCTCAGAAATAGAGACAGGTTTTAACCAACCGTGACAATTACAAATTCTGGGCCCCAATGATTCACAAACGTATTGCTTGACAGATATCAGGGTCAACTTAAACCACGTTGAAATGTTAGTATTTTACTCTAGTGAAAATCAGCCAGAACCAGTCGTCAGGAAAGAGACAGCCAACCCCCCCTAACCGGACACGCGTAACCAACGTGCCCAGTCTGGCCACGAGGACCGGACTCCAGTCGAAGCAGGGGTTTCTCATTGGAAAAAGGAGGGGGGGGGGGGGGGGGGGGATCACAACTCGTCCATAAGGGGAAGCCCATTCCTAATGTAGTGCATTACTTTATCCAACTTTGTGACTGGGCCTCATCCCCCGGCGGAATCACGACACGTCGCAGGACACCGCCCTGCGGGGAGAGGCCTGGACTCAATGCAACACATAGGGAATAGGATGTAGACCGGGCCTTTGTCAGGTTGGGGGTTTTTGCAGGGGTTTGGGCCGTTAGGGGGACAGAAGAAAAGGACGCACGCCACAGCTAAGCCCATTGCTCCAGTCTAGCAAACCTTTCACCCGTCACACAGCCGACTCGGCAACGGGGGCCGCCTCTGCCGCTACTTCCTCACCGTGGGCCTCAACCGCGGGCGCCTCTGCGACGGTGACTGCCTCTGCCTCAGGAGCGTCGGGGGCCGCCTCCGCCTCTTCTTCCTCCTCCTCACCGTGGGCCTCAACCGCGGGCGCCTCTGCGATAGGGGCCTCTTCCGAGAATCCAGGAGAAGCCTCGGAGGCGACCTCCGGGTCAGCCTCGGGCGTGACCTCGGCAACGGCCTCAGTGGCAACGACCTCCGCGACCTCCGGTTCCACAGCAACCTCTGCAACAGGTTGGTCTGCAACCGTTGCCACGTCTTCCACGTCGACTGGCGCCGTTTCCTCTGGGGCCTCTACGGCCTCGGCCGCCAGCTCGGCTTCCTCTGCTAGCTCGGCTTCCTCCGCCGATGGAGCTGCTGCTTCAGAGGAAGAGCGATTAGGGACAAAGGGAGGGATGCAGGTTTGTTCAATTCCAAACCCTTAAGAAACAGTGCTGTGGTTGTTCTGGCTACGCAAAGTTCTCTCCATCAGGCCATTTTAAAGACCCTTGGGGAGATGAAACCGATCTGGCTAGTCAGCAGTCTAGACCAGGATAAGCGAACCTTTCATTAAAAATGTATGACAGGCATTTCCAGTTAGAAATGTTTGTTCTGTTTAGAGAAAATACAAAAAAAAGGGGGAAATCCATCCTGTTACTGTAATTACTTTTACATAAGAATTATAGGTCTAAACAGATTAATTTACGAGACTGGGGCAGTCCAACATTCAGTTGGGGGGGGGGGTTGTATTTTTGGCAAACCATACTTTCACAAGGCTGTCTTGACCACAGCAGACCAGTGAGTGTTCAACACACACAAAGCATTTACTCTACAGGAAAAGCCCAATGTACTCACCCTCTTCCTCACCTGTAAAAAAAGAAAAATAGAGGGCTTTAGAATGACATCCATTGTCTACATACAAGCATTACTCTCCTGAGGATTTGTGGATGAAGGCACCTACAATGGCCGCAGACCCTAAATGAGCCAATGGCGTCGCTCGTAGACCCCCCCCCAGGCAAACTAATGAAAAGGGTCTTTGACCAACAATCCAATGAGAAAGAACCTAGTACCACAACAGACCAATCTGGCGCTCTGGGCAGCGGGCCCAGAAACCCTGGCGGATCAACTGATTGCTGACAGGAATCAGACCTGACGAGCAGATTAATCGCATTCAGAGAGATCATTCCGGCGTGCAGCTTTCTTCGCCGCAGTGCCAAAACAGGGTCCGCGGCAAAATGAAAACATTCGGCAAGGCTGCCCGTGGACACACTTACTGTTTTCACAGTGCTCATAGAAGACATTCCCGCTCCCAATCGACTCTCACGCAGGCCATTCCTGTTATCCGACAAATTCTAGAATGTCATACAAACTTGCGAGTCTGATTTCTCCGCTCTCGTTCCGTGTCAATTCATTTGCTAGAATATCACGCGACGAGCAGAGAGAGAGTGTGACATCGCAGACAGTAAGCTACTGACCCTTCTGCCTGGAGCCGATCTCGACGAGCCGGTCGTTGTATCGTTCGCTGTCACCATTCACAGTCTTGTAAGCCTACATGGAACAGACAGTAGTGGAAGAGCCATGAAACAGTTAAGGAACACAGAAAAAGGGAACCCAATGTTGGTTGGTTTTTTGTGCTGCACTAGGCTAAAGCTGGGTCTGCCAAACTGGCCAGATACTACATTGTAACGCAGGGCTGTAGAATTCTGGTCTGAACCAGAACCCCTTCAAACCGGGGACTGATTCAGACCAGAGACACCAGGTGAGGCGGTAACTAACAGGAAAGGAAACTACAGTTCTAGGATCAGCTTTGTACTCTAAATATCGAACCCGTCATCCTTACAGACGGACGCACAAAACTGATGCTGGACCAGTACTTACGTATACCACAGCAGCGGTGAGGCCCCCCCCACACAGAACAACGTAGGCCATGTTTGTGGCGGAGCCTCCAGGGATCCCGAAGGACATCTGTCGTTTCGGACCAGCTGTAGAGGAGATTGGAGATAGAGGCGATGGGCCGACCAGGTAAACAGGAAGCTACATACAAAAGTTGCCCCACTTCCTTAATGCCATCGGCACAGCCACACAACTGGGACTGGGAACACACACTAAATGGTCAGCTAGCGCTGACATTGGAACGTAGCCCCCCACGATAGATTGTGCCGTGTATCGGAACAGACAATTTGATACAGGAGTCGTGGCAACGGGTTTCTCTCGTGCAGCTGGATGTGGAGTTTCTGAAACGGTGGCGTGTCAACCTGGTATCCATATATTGGGCTTCCCCCACCGTCCTGGCCAGCCATCTTTTCCATTGAGGGCACGGCGACAGGGCAACAAGCCTCGATCCCTGCTAATCCCGTTACACAATAGAGATACAGCGAGGCCTTTTGCATTCAGAGCATCAGAGCCAGAGCGCAGGAGGCGGCGGAAAGGGTTGGCGTGAGCCAAACCGCCCCCCCCCCATCCCCGGTCCAGGCCTGGGCTGAAGTGCCACTCGAAATCATGTCACGCATCACCTCAGATTCATTCATTTTGCCTGGCTTCATCGGCCAATAGACAGACCGGTAAGAGACCGAAGCCAGTCCCTCTGGAATTGCCAACTGGCGGAAGCCAACGTTCAAAATATTTCAAAGGATTTTGAACGCAGTTCTGCACTGCACTCTCTTTATGTGGGATGCCGAGTTAGCTTGACCTTTGACCCTAGACAGCAGGATAGGTGTGGTTTGTTTAAAACACGTGTTCAGTGTCAATTCCAGCACAGAACAACACTAGAAAAAAAGTAATGAACCAAAGGCAAAGATATTTGAGGCCATAAACAATATTGTTATTGTAATTCGTTGTTGTTGTTGTTGACGACCGTCTGCTAGGCCACAAGGGCAGGGCAGATTGCATCGGCATGTCTTTGCGTAAATAGGATTGACTCTTTAGGCTGAGGAGCAATTAAACCACATCCAGAAATAAAACCACCAACTTCCTGGCCTCCAAAGCTTCACCGCAACTTCCCCCTAACACCCCCCCTAATCACTTCACCAGCGGAACGAGGCAGAACACGCAACGTGACCTTTCATCACACACCCCGGTCGAGCACGTATGGGAACAGCCTGACTACCATACACAAAGCATAGAACCCACCGTTCCGTTCGTTTTTTTCCGTCTGGAAGTAAACAAAGCATCTCAGATTCTCAGGGCACTGACAGACATGGTCTTGAAGCGGTGCTCATGCAGAGATAGTGTTTGTGTCACAAATTTTGGGTCACTGACAACTGCTCAAATAAGAACCCCCAGTGGGACTCTTGGCCCTGTTCACTGGCTGGAGGTGGATGGCTTCTGCAGGTCTGTACAAGCCAAGGCGAAATGCAGCTTCCAGAGTAGTGTTCCCCATCAGAGAACCCTTGTGGCGTTCCTTCCCCACAGCTCTCAAGAGGAGTCCTTAAACATGTTAACACCCAATTAATTAGAAAACATTTTCTTTAAGAGAAGTGT
Source organism: Esox lucius (assembly GCF_011004845.1). Lineage (NCBI taxonomy): Eukaryota > Metazoa > Chordata > Actinopteri > Esociformes > Esocidae > Esox > Esox lucius. The sequence goes on from NC_047593.1 coordinate 18,265,499, forward strand.
GTGTGCGCGCGCGGTAAGCGGTGTGCTGTCACGGTCGTCTTCAACATGCACGCCATCAGCCCATGTAAAAAGGAACACGATGTACAACGGGGCAACATTCCCTGCCAGCTTCCTCAGTCTCCGCCCTCTCCCCTAACCCCTCCCCACCTCATCCCTCCTCCCCCGGTTAAGGGCATGGTGCGTCTTCCCACTGCTCTGTGGAGAACCAAGTGGAGCCAGCTCAGCTTCATGACAACGCAAAGCTAGCCCGCTAGCCCAGATGACAGCTCCATGGATCCCTGAAGCGCAACCAGGACACTCCACTGCGAGAAGCCAAACACTGTAATCCACAATCTCAACCACGCTTAGTCCGGTTCAGAGGCTATGCCCGTTTAGTTTGGTTGACCCCACCCTGCCATCCTCCATGTTGAACCAGGTTGACCCCACCCTGCCACTCTCTATAATGCCCATGAGAGAGCATGCGGCCTCCTGGGAATCCCTGGTCCTGCCAAGGCCAAGTCCAGTTATTTATATGGAGAGCGAGGCCCTAATCGGTTAAGCTGATGTAGAGGTCATACCCGTCACCATGCGACACGCATGCGATTGCAGTTACGTCAATGAAAACAACAATGCATACATACACAGACCTGTTCCTCTCAGCTGAACAGAAGTTTACACTCTCACACACATCCCTTTCCATACACAGCTGCTCTGGCTCTGTCCAACTGAAGGAGTCGGCTCACTTGGATGCTGAACGGCTCTTTGTTTGGCATGCTTTAAATAACTATGAACATTTGCTTCCCAATGTTCACCGAAAAGGCACTCTCATTCACAAACGACCCATAGCTAACACAACCCAGGCCATTGAGGCCCATCTGCCCAAAACCTAAATACAAATCTTGGACCAATAATCACAACATAATGCCGACCAAGGTGCGTGTACAAATGCATATTGGTCTATTCTTAAAATGTTCGTCTTTGCCTTTGGTTATATTCCGGTGTGTGTGTGTAGTGTAAAAACCGACAGAATAGGAGACATCACTTGCGGTATTTGGAGTTCACCAACAACTCAGAAACAGGAAATTAAACCAACACTCCTCTCCCTCGGGGGAACGTCTTACGTAACAACGCACATTTGGATTCTAGAATGAGCACTGCACACCAAAAGTAGTTTATCCATTTAGTTAGCACATTCTCATTGGGGAGAATGAAAACTGTATCAAGAAAAATTGGTCTTCGACAGTGGGATGCCTCGTGCTCGAACGAGAGTGAAGTCTATGCAGAAAGTGCATCGTCTGGGCAACTTTGCAATTATCCACAGACCTAAATAGGAGATAAGATTTGGTACATGATGTCCTAACTTTGCCTTAAACAAAACAATTCGACACGACTCGGATTAAATACATGTTACATAAACCCATTACGACCGTTTTCTGACCGGGGTACGGGTTTGTAATTAAATGGGCAGAACTGCATGTTCTAAGATTTACTGACACACCTCCCTTTTCGGATAGGGAACATCATTTATTGCATCAACTGGTTGCCAAAGATAATTTTACATTTAAATTACTAAATTGGACTTCTATGCGTTTTCATGAACTATAAGAAAGATGGATGAGTTCTAAACGAAGTGTAACACGGCCGCGCAATGTGTCTAATTCCCTAGATGAAATATGCACGAAGTCAAGATTTTTTTTTTGATTTGTTCACAATTTATCAAACGAAACTGCTTGCACACAAATTGGACAAAAAAAAAACTCCTGACCTTTGGGTAAAACCACAGATCACAACAAATGACAGTGAAAATTAAGGGTTACTCTCAACTTACCATTTTTGAATAAGGGGAGGAACACTGTCTTTCGTGCCAGAGGCCCAAGTCTCTGCCAAACAGCTCGGCAGAACAACATTTCTGCTAAAAATCCAGCAGCTGGAGTTCGCAGCGCGCGTGGGAATAAAAGCTCGCGGGGAGTGTGAGAAGCTGCGATCAGGGCGCGACTGCCAACTGCAGCCTTTTGGAGCGGAGGCAGAGAGAATGTACTGAAGCGAGAGGGTAAACCCTCTTTAAAAACGTCATCAAAGGCAGGTCAAAGGTTGAATAGATACCTAATGCTTCGTTTAAGATGACCATCCCCTGAACATGACACTTTTTATATACCAGGGTGAAATGTAATAGCCTGGCAAATTTTTAATTATTAAAGATTGACATTGTGGTGGATTATGTGATGCGTAACATGACACCAGAGATGTAATTCATGCTCAGCTTTTGCACAGTGCGCAACTACAGAGTTCTTTTTAGTACATAATGGACATTTTCATCTGGTTTGAATTCGTTCCTTTCTATCAAAAAAGTTGTTAAATATCTGTTTTTTTCCGGGATAGTGCAATGAAGAAATATTGCACTCCAAAATTGTTCATGACTTTATAAAAATAATGACTTTGTTAAAACAATGGATTACTGTTATATATACCATTGATTACTGCATCTGATGCAGATGACGTGATGGAATATCCTGATCAGAATGTTAGCCTACTAAAAAATTAATTTTAACAACTGTTTGGCCGGTGAGAAACAAATTCAACCGATTAAGGCCGTAAACATTATAGGCCTAGACATCCCAATGTCGACGTGTTTTGGCCTAGCTTATATTGGTTTTCCATATTATTAACTTTTCTTTCAGTGTATCTAACATTACGCAATTTAGGTTAAGCTAGTATCCAACCCTTTAGTTGCGGTCGAAGCTAAAACAAGTTTGCACCAATACAAAGTGCCTTATTAATCTATATCCAGACAGATAAGGCAAATGGTAACTGTCACCTGTCAAAGCGTTCGTCTGCTCTGATTCCTAGCAAATCTCACTTCCCCCCTACTGCGCACAAAGTGGATTAAAAGCCTCTCCTGCGGGTGCTTGGAAGGCCATGTACTGCGGAAACGAACAAGACGTTAATTAGGCTACTCGTCTTGTTAGTAACTGTCATGGCCGTGGACAAATATGGCGCTTTGTGGGCCCACATAGCCTACGTGCCTCGGCTTAGACTTTCAGACCTAAAACGACTGTTATGGACAGTGGCTTTGGGAAAAGGAGGATAGTAGAAGGGAAAGGAAAGCCAAAGAAATGCGTTTCCTACTTTGGGAAATACTCATTTGTTCGTCCAGGATAACTGCTTCCCATAGAGATGGATAGAGGACGATGTTTCTTCCGCGTGTTTTACGCGTGTGCGCTAAGCATTGGCGCGCCCCATAGATATGATAGGACGCGTGCGTTCTATCGTGGCTTAAAAGGCATCCGACATTTTAACATAGTAATCTGCGTGAGGCTGCAAATTTATATAGAACGTGTGCGTTCTATCATGGCTTAAAAGGCATCTGCCATTTTAATATTGTCATCTGCGTGAGGTTACAAATGTACTTGGCTTATCCATCCTCACAAACTGTTGAAGACTACCAAAGAAGAAATGTCGGACACATTCTCCATAAAGAATTATGGGAGCCCTCAAAACAGCCCCGAACTCAGGCTCCATAATGTCAAATGCTGTATTTAAATATGTCCTCTCTTATCTTAATTTGTGACACACTATATCAGAGTCAGACTTTGTATGAACATTTGACATTATACAGCAACTAATCTTCATTATCCCAAGTCTTGCGTAATCAGTTGGAGCTTCGATTTATCTTCGCAAAGTCAAAAACCTTGGACGGATTAGGAGAGAGTGAGTAAATCCTTAGGGCAAATGCCACCCAGCTACCTGCTAGCGTTATTATTGTCCAAAACCGATGGAACCAACATCTATATCGTGTTCAGTCTGTCTACATGATGCTGTTACGGGAATGTTAATTAATGGCATACCGTGATTACATTAGTCTGTAGTTTCCAGAGCAACTTTCTACTGTCTTCTTTCGGCCTAAAAACACTTAAACAACATTACAGAAGCATTCATTTATCTGGCCTAACATCATACGAATGGATCTGACATGTCAGCTATTTTCAGGTCATTGTTATGACGTAATTGGGGTGGCCAAATTCTGGTAACATTACAAAAATTCTCACGTTATCCAGAAATCCTGGTTGAAGGATTTCCTCATTCTCCTCTAACTTAACAATTGTATTGATTGATGATTACTTTGGACACAGAATATGCTGCACGTTGGTCAGCCCAGCAACCAGGTACGACAGCCCTGACATATTTCATATCACGCCTACAGCAGAGTAAAATGTGTGCGGGAGTGTTGCTGTAGTACAAATCACTTCATGTCAGTATAGCTGCGTCATTTGACTATGATTTTTTTTTTTATTGAGGATCATTTGTATCATGCTTTTAGTGTACAGACCGATACAGACTCGAAATTTAGATTTTCTTAAATAATCAAGGATTAAATCACAATATAAAACACATCACAAGCATACAAAAACACATACACACGTAATCACACTGAAATTATTATAGCGACAGTCTCTGTCGGTCTCTGCTTGTCTGAGAATTGTACCGCGTACTTTTGCGTCCTCTAGTGAATGTTGTATAATTTGACATAAAGCGATCTTTAAAAACAGTTAACGAAGAACCGATCTAAAAAGCTGTTAAATTCAACTGGAACATGTAATTAATAGGTTTTATCAAAAGACAGAAGAGAAAGCAAGACATCCTGGTTCTTCATTTTCTCCGTTTTAGTGGAAGCCAGTGAGTTTAGCACACCAGACTCAGCTACCCCCCTGCACTAGTCTACTGGGGGAGACACCTGTATTTTTTTCCCCCACTGGTAAAGGCTGAAGTGAACCATTTTCATTCCTCCCCCATCTTAGGACAGCAGACGATTAGACTAGGACAGCAAAGGGAACATTCTCTAGTTCAGTCCTTCAGCCAGACAGTTAACCCTGATTTTCCATCAGGTGCTCTGGGTCAGATGGTAACATAACTGACCCAGTGCCAGCACTTAAAGGCACTAAGGCTCCTATTAGAACTATTTTACTATGTAGAGAATAGTGTACCGTTTTAGGCTCTAGACATTTTGGGCATTTGCTTTCACCAGGTCCAAGGGAAGTCTGAGGGGGAAACCCTCTGCTAGCTAGCTGATGAATGTTGCACCATCGTACCAAACCACCCACACAGCTGTTGGTACCATGTGTGTCATCTGGTGCCAAGAGCAGAAGACATGTGGTCCTGTGACACACTGAGTCAGCAGATTCTGACCGGTGGACAGAACTACTAACACTCAAAACGAACAAAATTGCAGATAATTTATTTTTCCTCCGTGGAGTGAATCAGCTTTAAGGAGTAAAAGGCCCTTATTTAACTCACTCTGTCTCTATCATGGGCTATTATATACACTTGTGAAACTTCAAAATGATCACTGCAGAAGTAAACAAACTACATTTGATCACTACAAAACCCTGACAAAAGGCCATCAAATGAACAACACAACCAACCTTTGATCAATAACTGGGCAGTACTACTGATCCAAATTTTGCAGAGAACATTGATTGCTTTATTGACATTTATACAAGTTAAAAATAAGAATGTAGATAGTCATCTTACATTCAGTCATGACAACTTTCCTGAAACATGAAAACATCATGTCTGTTCATGCCCAACTTCACAAGTGTCATTAAGTTTAAGTATAAACCAGTTGGTTCAGACCCATAAATGGTGATTGGCTAAAAGCCCTGGTATGAGATAGTGGTTTCTGTGGTGTACTTTCTGGTCTCATTGCATTGTTCGCCAGTTCATGGTAAAGATAAGGTTTCTCAGGGGTTTGTGGTATATGGCCAATATATCACAACTAAGGGGTGAATAACAGAACTCTGCAACGTGTCGTATTTAAAAAGAATAGGGGGGGGGGGGGAAGCCCTTAGCAAGTGTATATTAGACACAGCAAACCCCATTATGCCCAACTTCTCAAAACCCCATGCTCCCTTGACCCAAACGAGAAGGTGATCGTGCTCACGTGACCAAAACAAGAGATTCACCATACTTGCGTGACCCAAACAGACCTTCAAATAAAGAGTGCGTGATTATAGGAGTCGTTTCGCCACTCACGGCCCACCTCTCACGTGCCAGGGTCCAGGCCCAAAGGTTTAAGGAACAGAGAGTGCCCTTCCGTCCCTCCCTCAGAGCATGGTCAACAAACACAGTTCAGTTCTTCAGGGGGATGGTCCTCAAGAGTTCACTCCATCCTCCCGCTAATCCCTCCCCCCACCCCCTCAGCAGTTACAGGTCCAGAAGTCCTTCTCGGGGTTCTTCTTTGCTGGCAGTCTGAACGAACCCGCCCCAGTGTATGACCCACCATAGGAACCAGACACTCCGGTGCTGAGAACCAGGGAAGGAGGTCTCGCCTGCCTCTTCAGCCTGGAGGCCAGAGCCATAAACATGGCCTCCACGCTGTCCTGTTTGACCCCCCCTGGCGCTCCTCCTAAGCCTCCCCCGGCAGGGCTTTTGGCGGAGGTCTCGAACAGAACCATCCGGTGGGCCGTGGCAAACTCCCGGGCCTGCTCTCTGGAGACCTGGCCTTCGTTTTGGGGGGCACGGGGGTCACGTCTGTGGACGTCACGGAGGTCGCTCTTGTTTCCCACGAGGAACCTGCGGACGGACATATTTCAGGCAGAGTTTAGGCACCCCCCCCCCGAACCCTGAGGGACTGCCCACTTTCGTACCACCTGTGGTGAAACCCAACAGAACTGTGACTGACCTGGGTATCTCCGGGCCCACCAAATTCTGCCGGCACTCTTCTACCCAAGCTGAGAGCCCTCTAAACGTGGCCGGCCTGGTGACGTCATACACCAACAGAACCGCATGGACGTTCCGATAGTACTGCTGGATCATGGACTTTCGGAACCGTTCCTGGCCCGCGGTGTCCCACAGCTGGAGCTAGAGGGAGACAGTGTCAGAAAGAATTGCAATATCCCTTCAAGTCGAAACCCCCATTCTACAGTACATTTAATGGGAATCAGCCTAGTGGTCAAATCATACAACCAGCTGGAAAGGTAACCAGATTGAATTCTGAGCCCGAAAGGTGAAAACTCGCAGATCAAGCGACTGTTTCAGCAACAGAAGCACAAGAGCTGACAGATCGATCAATAAAGTGCCTAATAGAAAATAATCAGTAGTATACATTGGTTCTCTCTGTTAATAACCGCTGACAAACAGATCATTCCTGCGTTGTGTAAAATAAAGACAGACAGGCAACACCTCTATCCTACATTGGCAGAGAAGAACGGTTTAGTAATGTCAACAATTTAGAGCTCTATAAATAGTCCCAAATTGGTGAACACATGATGCCAGCTTGCCAGAGAGGCACTTCAACTATTTCCAATACATGTTTGGCCCATCTATAGACTTACCTGAATCAACAAGGCCTTGTTTTTCAAAACAAATCACTTCCTCTATCTTGTTGTTTTAAAAGGAGAACTGTGAAGACAACACATGTCCTTTCAAGTGCCCTTCCGTTATCAGGGCCCATCAGACTCTGGTCAAAACATTTACATTTTAGTAATTAAGCATATGCTCAGTTCCAGCCCTGCTTACAGTTGGCTAAAGGACATTTTCATACGGGCCGCCCGTTGGAAGCGAAACAACAACCCCGATGTTGCGAACTCCATGCTCTACAAAGTGAGCTAAACGGAACCAAAAGTAATGCACTTGCTAAGGAATAGTGTGGCGTTTCGGACATGTTCATGGTTGGCCAACACCCTCTTTCTTCACTGCATCCTGCACAGAACCCAAAATACATCAAATTACACAATAAAAACACTTCGTAGTTAGTCATTTCACCGAACATACCAAATACAGCAGTTTGCTTAATTAAGGGTTGAACTGGAATCGCGTTTGGCGTCATAAATTCTAATACTTAAAACATGGGTTGGTTTCGCAGACACGGATTAAATCTTGTAAAAGCCTAAAAAAAAAAAAATCTAATAAAATGTTAAACTCAATTGAGTTTATTGTTTTAGTCCTAGACTAGACTTAATCCGTGTCTGCAAAACCGACACGATGTGTTAATTCTGCTAAACATTGTGTTGTGTACGAAAACGTATTAAACCAAATTATTAATTAAAGACAAATAACAATATTTTGTCAGTACTTTCAACTGGGCATCCAACGACTCCCCAGAAAGAAGTAATAGTGAATGTAGTTATTGACCTGAAGTAGTGTAGGCTAGGTAAAACGTTAACTACGAATATGTATCTAACTTTGTGTTTGAGCAGTCTGGACGATTAGGAGTTCAAAATCTTTGGGTGTATTGGTTCGTCCAAAGAACGCGGTTCAGTTGCAAACTAATTTAACTACATTGATTTGCAAAATGTTTTAACTACATTTGTTGTGCACTTGTGCACGTCCGCGTAAAAATCGAGCTCATTGCGTTGTGATTCTTGCGAATAAACTGCGTTCTAACTATTTTACAAAAATGAAATAACGTTTGAAACGTTCTATATCCCACAGTTATCTTACCTTAATTTTCTCTCCTTGAACATCGACCAGTCTCTCCCGGAAATCAACACCGATAGTGGCTTCAGTCCGTTCGGGAAACTCCCCCGCACACAACCGGTAGGTGAGGCAGGTCTTCCCGACCCCGGAGTCCCCTATCACAATGATCTTGAAAATCCGATAACGGGCGGCTGGTGAAGAAACACTGGTAAACGAGTTTGAGAACTCCAGAGATGATTCCATATCAGTTAAAAACGCACTTAAAGAAAACAATAGTCGTTTCCAAACAAGAAAATGTTATTTCGACGTCTTTGTCGTTATATAAAAGTGACACAGCTCTTCCCTGCAAACTTGTCACTCAAAAGCTATAAACATGCGTTGGATTTCAGTTGCTAACCGCGTGAGCGGTGTGTAGAAACGCAAGTGTTTGTTTTACAGCTTAGCGACTCCATATGGTGGTTACGTATTTGACAGCATGCTAATAAAGCTCGCCAAAGGAAATAAGGAATCTAGTGATATTAGTGTACGCATACAGGCCTTATATATTAGAAGTATATATGTGGGTGCAAGGCTACGCCTTTTCTACGGCTTTGTCAATGAATTAGTCCTCTGAATAAACAGCAAAGATTTCCCAGAATATTCCTTTCTGACAGTTATCTTGTTCCTGCGCGGTGCCACAATTACCTCCAAATTTAAAGGGGAAGGGGGTCGTACAACCGAACTAATTGAATTGTTTAGTGATTGGCTAAACTCAACCAAACTGTCCCCTTCAAATGTTGTTAAAATTTAATTAAAAAAAAACCGAGGTGCAGGCAATGTCAACATGGGCTGTCACCAAGGCCATAGCTGTGTTCAAACTTTCAATTTCATTATAATAAATTGGCTGATACACTTTGATTACCTTTCGGTACTGTGATCAGATTATTCCAAACAGGTCATCATGGCGGATCAGCTATAATTCATTTGGAAGTCCAACCGTGTAGACCACATCAAAAGGGCAGATGCTTTCGACAGCGCGGTGTAAGATAAGACTTTTTCCTAGCGGTAGACGCACTGTCAATTTTAGGACTCTATGTCGACTTGAACGATGCAATTCATGTTTGACCTAATAAAACAAGCATGAAATGGTGTCCAGTCTCCCAATCAGAAACACAGCACACCCATTCACGTCTCGCCCCCACTGATGAGTCTTTGACAAGTCATATTTTCACATATATATATATATTTTTTATATCGCTTATCCCATTTGGTGACACCAACTGGTGAAACAAAAAAATCTGCATCGGGCTTATCGTGTAAACATGTCCATATGACGACAGATCAAATGCCTACTTAATGGTTTTCCAATTGGGTAAACCCAGCCAATCCTGCCATAAACAAGGCATAACAAGGGGTCACAGATGAGGACTAATAAAAAAAGACTTTATTGCATTATATACACAGTATGGATGTGTGGACAATATTATTGGTTATTTCACAGATGAGAAACTAAAAGGAAAAAAGATCTTGAGCAAGAGGGAAGACTTTTTATTGATTACCATTAGGAAGTTTGAATTAGTGAGTCCTGGCCAGGACATGGCCTGACCAACACAGAGGAACCAAAATACACGGAAACCGAAAATGTAATCTTAGTTTTCTGTGCGTGTGTTTTAAATACAAAAGTCCAGAGATACTCGATCATACGGAGCAATCTCAGCTTTCACGTTGATTCCTCGAGAGGGAGGAAAAAGCAGGGGGGAGAAACAAACGAAGAAAAGGAAAGAAAAGCAAACCAAAAACATTTGCCACTCATACTGCATTTCAGTGTGAAGTTCATTCTGACAAACAAAACGTATCAGTGTCAAATGTTTAGTCAAATGGTGTTTCCACCCATTCTGTTACCTCTTAATGAACAGGGAGGGGACCCAGGCAATGTTGCCCATTAGAAACTGCTTGACGAAATGTTTGTTTGGCCGATAAATACACCCCTGGTAAACTTTTGACACTTACAAACCTTAAAACCGTGGGCCAGCCTGGTCAGTGCCACCAAAAACATCTGGAGGGTTCAGGTTATGAAGCTGGAAGTCCCACCCATTGGACATTAAAAAAGTTTTCCTTTAATGATGTCCATACTCAAAAGTCCTAATGGCCACTACAGACCTCTAACCTTCTCTATGGCCTTTTTCATGGAGAAAGCTGACATACTGTATGAATAATTTGTTGGCCACCTGCATGGGGAATGCTAGAGGCCTCCTCTGGCCAACATGCCCTTTTAGCATGGACATCTCTATACCAACATTTTGAAGTAGTCAACTGGGTGGGACTTCCAACATTTGCTAATGGAATCCATTTTGGTCATGGTAAGGGATCAACCGATGGTGAAGGAGGAAATGGACTTTTGACTACTTCAAAATGCATATTGCCTCAATGGACCTGCCAGTGTACTCACAGATGTCATCATAGGAAATATATAGGGATATGGCTTCCATCTGTGGCCCCTAGCCTTTCATATATATCTAAAAGATTTGAAGAGGTATATATATATATATATATATATATATATATAAGCACTGTGGTAGTAGCTTAATACACTATACTAACCCATTGTTTTCCAGTCACAGATTAAGCTTAGTCCTGGACTAAAAATCAGACTCAACGGGGCATTTTCGCAGACCCGGATTAAGCCTAGTCAAGGACTAGAAAAAAGAATAGAAATCTCCATTGAGCTTGTTTTTTTTGTCCTAGACTTGGCTTAATCCATGTCTGTGAAACTGGCCCAATAAAAAAATTCCACGACTAGGTGTCATTTATTTCTGTGAAACCGGCCCCAAGTGAAATGACTGCTTATGCCTATTCAATCATTTGACATCTGAAGTATGAAAGGGACAGGGTTGACAATGTGGGAGGAGCTGGGGTGACATTGTAGGAGGAGCTGGGGCGACAATGTGGGAGGGGCTGATCAAACTAGACAACTACCGATTCACACACACTGCTCTTCGTCTCTCACCAAACAGGTTTGCTCAAACAGCACAAAGCAACGCCCAGGTCCCAGTTGCCCTTTAGCCGAGGTCCCAGATCATCTTACCACACTAACATTCAGGACTCAACCAGCAAGGTCACAGAAACGCCACCTCATCCCGAATCCATGGCCCGGGAAAGCAACACGCCATCTTCAAAAGCCTGTGACCCAAATGGAACCCTAGGTTCTGTAGAGTGATCTTCTGATCCTGTGCCACCATGCGCCCCGAACCGAACACTAAAAACCATCGCTGACCCCATCGGACATACTTTGTGCATTCTCTAGAACGTCTAATGGAGTTTCCAAAGCATGGCAGACCATGGATCAGGGAGCGTCAGTCACGCAGCGTGTCGTCACAGCAGCCTGGAAACAAACCTCTCAGAAACACACCCTGTTCCCCAAGTGGTGCGCTTCTTTAAGATCAGGGCTTATGGAGTGCCCCATGGGAAGAAGGGCACTAAATAGGCGATAGCATTCCACTTGGGACACAGCCCCTGCATGGTCTGACATGGTCACCACAGAAACAGTCTCCACTTTCAGTCCTTCTTGTTGTTAATGAACACCTTGATAACAGTTGACGATGCACTTTCCATAAGAATTGTAGTCTGCAACAAAAAAAAAAAAAAGTAAAATGGTAACTTCATTGTTCTTCCTGTTCCCCCCCCCCCCCCCTCCTCCTCCTCCTCCTCCTCCTCGACGTCCACATTTCATTCTCTCGAAAACAAAACTCACACAGTCCAAGTTCGCCACTTCACAAGAGAGAGAGAGCGAGAGAGGCGAGTTGGGGCCGGAACCCAAGCCAGGTGGAAACCGCAAACCCTCCTCCTCATCCACTTTGTTTCTGTTGTGGATTCAAAATGGCGTACGGCCAGCTGGGTGTCTACCGAGGCTTCAATGCCCGTTCCGTTTCTCCACCAATCACAGCGCGGCTCACATATCGTTGGCCAGCTCCTCCGTCTCCGTGGAGATGTCACCGTTGATCATCTTGGTGTTCTCCTCGTACCCTGCTGGCATGAAGGCTAAAGTGTATGGGAAGAGCTTGTGACACTGGGCGCGATAGGACTCCGCCCGCTCCTTCGACTCGCCCAATCCTCCGTTCCGAAGCGCGTCCAGCACCTCGGTGCAGATCTGAGGAATAGACGGGTCGAACATGTAATCAATACGTCTACTATAACGCCATTTCGATGCGTATAATTACACAGCCAATAGGAGGGATCACTCCACAAACACATGCCGAAGGGATTTGTTCAAAACACAAAACACACACACTCGTACCGCTATACTCCGGTTGCTCAGTGATTCGTCTAGGGCAGTGGCGAGCTCCACAGCTCTGGCCTCCGTTGTGGAATCCAGGTGCATCATCATTTTGGCCACTGGAAGAGATGGGGGGGGGGGGGGGGGGGGGTAACGAACAACCGAGTGATGAAGGGCAAAGTCTCACGGGTGACGGTCAGTGCAAAGCGGGGTATGACAGACGAGGAAGAGTTTGAGGGTGTGTGTGTGTGTCGCCCCTCCCACCTGCCACTCGATGAGGTATGGAGTCGGAGTGCCTGGTGAGGAAGGCCTGGTTGTAGCTGCCAGCGTTGCTGTCTCCGAAGAGACGGGAGATCTCCTGCTTCAGGACGGTCCGCACGGGGTCTGCCAGGTCGCTACCCTCGGAGACTAGGGAGACGGGGCGTGGAGACGGGGCGAGGAGACGGGGCGAGGAGACGGGGCGAGGAGACGGGGCGAGGAGAGGACGACACAGTGAATGTCTTTCATATTCCTCAAGACATGGCATTATATTAAGTGGTACTCAAATCCTATTTCCACCGCAGTGAACAGTTGATTTAGTAAAGAAATAGAAAAGAAGGGTAGATTGTTCCTCGACGATGCAGTCTTTTTCCAATCTTCCATGTTGGGCTGGATGTATAATATGCTCATTAGATGTGCAGAATCAATATGTGGAATTACAATCATCCCTCGGTCAGCCATAAAATACAACGTTTGAAAGTGAGTGGTTATGATGTCATGGGACATCAACCAACACATTACCACAGCACCACTCAGGCAACCAGTTCCAAAAATCACATAATTAATCTTTACTTCAGGAAAAAGACGATTACATACATTTCCAATCTGACGAAATCCTCCAATGCCCTACTCCTTTTTAAGTTTCCATTGGGGTCTAGGAAAACCACAATTTAGTTCGATCCCCCCCCCCCCCCCCCCCCCCCACACTTCCTGCTTACCTCAAAGTCCTTTCAAGAGCGTTTTGGGGAAACGTGACATTTAGTACAAAGCCTTCTGCAACACGGCAAACATCGCAGTGAACTGAACCCACGTACAAACTGGTCTGCTTGGCTGCACAGAGCCACACTGGCTATTACATACCTCCTTTAAAGAAGCGTACTAAACACTGATGTAGCCAGGGATGGTCTGGATCTATGGCCAGCGCTCTCTTCACTGACTGAAGCATCAACAGGTACTTCTCTATTTGAGAGGGAGAGAGACCGGGAGAGTCAATCAAACTATTCAGACTGGAATCAGAGAAATAAAATCAGACTGGGAGAGGGATAATCTTATAACAAATGGATCCCAAATCAACTGAAAAGACAGACTGGGTTTAACATTCAAACATGAAAGACACTGTTTAAAGAGGTGGTCCGCATCTGTGTGTGTGTGTGTGTGTGTGTGTGTGTGTGTGTGTCCTACCTTTCCTGAGGTAGATCTCGAAGGCCAGTAAGTGTGTCTCTATCTTATCCTTGACCAGGTTTTTCAGTGGGGTCAGGAACTTGACTGCCTCCTCCAGTGGGTTTTCTACCTGATCGGATCCAGAGAAGACAACATGAGCACCAGGCCCGAGATAGGGAGTCATCAACCCTAATTGTGCCTGTAACATAGGCAATGGGTTCTCCTCTGTCCTATGCTTTTAGGGGATGTTATTGACATTTTGAACTAAGGTGCATTTAAGGTCAGTTGGCCCCTTTAGGTAAACAGAACAGTGAACATTATGGCAGGAAGGATAAGGTTGGGGGACAGCCCGCCCTTTGGGTAAAACCTGACACAAGACAGATGGGCAAAAACTTAACACACCCCTTTTCTATGTAATATACATTGTTGAATGACCTGTATCGTGTCAGAGACTCCTCGGACGATTGTTTGTAAGCGCTTGACTCTCTTATTTGCAAATAATAATATAATAATTAAAATAATTAAAATCTCTGTTTCTTACTCCTTTAAGAGTGTCGATCGATGGAATTACCATCACAGGGACAAAAGGAGCCCTGGGTGGAATGGTTAAGGGAGGCGCAGCTGGCTGAGATGTGAGGTTAAGGGGAGGCGCGGCTGGGTGAGTTGTGAGGTTAAGGGGAGGCGCGGCTGGCTGAGATGTGAGGTTAAGGGGAGGCGCGGCTGGCTGACATGTGAGGTTAAGGGGAGGCGCGGCTGGCTGAGATGTGAGGTTAAGGGGAGGCGCGGCTGGCTGACATGTGAGGTTAAGGGGAGGCGCGGCTGGCTGAGATGTGAGGTTAAGGGGAGGCGCGGCTGGCTGAGATGTGAGGTTAAGGGGAGGCGCGGCTGGCTGAGATGTGAGGTTAAGGGGAGGCGCGGCTGGCTGAGATGTGAGGTTAAGGGGAGGCGCGGCTGGCTGAGATGTGAGGTTAAGGGGAGGCGCGGCTGGCTGAGATGTGAGGTTAAGGGGAGGCGCGGCTGGCTGAGATGTTAGGTTAAGGGGAGGCGCGGCTGGCTGTGATGTGAGGTTAAGGGGAGGCGCGGCTGGCTGTGATGTGAGGTTAAGGGAGGCGCGGCTGGTTTGTGGTTTGATGTAAGCGGTAAATATCTCTGAAAAGTGACCAGCGTTCGTGCTGCTACCTTGGCCAGTTTGTCCGGTATGAGCTCCTCCTTGGGTCCTCCCATCTCCTCGTCGTCGTCCTCCTTCTTCTTCTTCTGGTTCTTCAGCTGCTTCTCCTTCTCAGCGTTCTTCTTCTCCTCCTCCAGCTGGGCCTTCTTCTGGGCTCGCCTCTGTTTGTTCCTCAACTTCTTCAGCTCTTTGTCCGACAGGTTGGCTACAGGAGAGGTAGTTTAGATTTTGTTGTGAATGGGTGCCCATTAGAAACTCCAATTAAATCTTTCAGTAACACCCACCCGTCCGAGCGGACACACCCACCCGCCCAAGCGGACACACCCACCCGCCCAAGCGGACACACCCACCCGCCCAAGCGGACACACCCACCCGACTCGGCCTGCAGCTCCTTGTTGTGGTCGGTGAGGGGGTTGTCGTGCAGGGCCAGGTATATGGAGATGGCGGTCTGGGCGGCCTTGCTGTAGAAGGGGTGCATCCGGAGCACATCCTCCAGCTTCAGCAGGTCCACGTATGACCTCAGTGTCATCTTCCTCATGCAGTACGTGTGGAAGTCGAACTGGTCGTCCGTGATCTCCACGAAATGCTAGAGGGACACGGGGGGGTGGAGGGGGGGGGGCACAGGGGGGTGATCCGCTGACTCAGGTGGGTATGGAGACAGTCAATCTGCTGGCGCTGTTCACCGTAATTAGCCTTTAACACGGCCTGTATCTTAACCGATCTATGAGGTATTAGGTACGAAAAACAAACATTTCCATTTTAACACCAATGTCCACAAACTTCTTAGACAGAACAAAGACAAGGGTTGGATGACCCTTCCTGCAGTCATCAGGTTTAGTGTCTCCGTGACACTGTACTCACCCTCTCGATCTCGTGACACTTCTTGAGCGCATCTCCGTACTTGTTCATGGACTTGTAGGCCAGGGCGCATTCCGTCTGGAACCACATGCACTGCATCTCGTTCAGGTTCTCAACCGCAGAGGCACCCTCCTGGTGATCAGAGAGACGGACCTTGAAGACACAGACGCCAAACTCCAGAAATCACAAAGCTCCTTCTCTCACTGACCCGCGTGAACTTGGAGCACATCTCCTCCGCCTCTTTGACCAGGCCGGCCTTCAGCATGTACTTGGCACATTTAGAGTTGATGAATCGGTCGGCCGTGTCTAAAGCCTGTGCCTCGTCCATCCACTGAGCAGCCTCCTTTATGTTGCCTGCATGCTGGGAGGGGGTGGGGTGACAGAATGGGCAATAGGAATGTAGAATGTTGAAAAGGTTCTAGAATGGTAGAAAGCTTCTAAAACTTAAAGGTTTTAGAATGTAAGAAACAACTCCAGACAACGTCTTACTTTGTATATCTTGGCCTTGATGAGGAACAGCTCGATAAGTGTGGGCGTGCTCTCGATGGCTGTGTTGATGTACTCCAGGGCCAGGGTCTGCTGGCCAATCATATTATAATGCTGCGCCAGGAAGTACTGCACCCAAAGCAATGTGGTGGGAGGCTCCTCTTTACCATCATCTTTGGAATAACCAATAATATCAGAATCAGAACTTAGAAATATGCTTAAAATGAAAATATTCCACTCAATAATGGGCTGAAGTAGAATTCTTACCATTCTGATTAAACATTCTGCAGCTGTTTAAAGATGTTTCATAGCCTACTACCAACTCTTCAATTATTGATACCTGCAATAACCCAAAGAAATAGATAAGACACATGCCGCGTGATAAATTCATTTGTATCTTGGTTGTACTGACAATGCTTGTCCAATTGGAAACAAGTTGTAGTTTTCCATTCCAGAACATTTTGCTTTGTTGGCACTAGCCTTTTGGACCAGGTCAATGGAGGTTTGATCTCCTAAGGCTGTGCTGGCAGTAACAGACCCAGTTGTCCTCACCTTGTCTTTGTCGTGGTACAGTGACTTCAGAGTAGTAAACGTGGGCGGACACCCTTTACTGAAGTTCATCCTCAGATACCGGTCCAGACATTCTCTGAACTTCTCACCTAGACATGAAAGGTGAAACTGACATTCAGATCACCATAACGCAGACAATCTGAAAAACTAAAAAAAGCTACCAATTTCAGCCGTCAAACTTCTAAATAAGATTGGATAAAAAAAATGTGTGTGTGTGTGTGGGGGGGGGGGGGATCTACTGACATGAAGGCATTTCTAAATTGGGGTGTGTCTGTACCAGAGAGGAAGGTCAGTGGTAGTCGTCTGGGCACCAGTCCTTTGGGGTACTTCACCCACGCTTCCTCGTAGATCTTCTGTCGCTCCTCTACGCTGCCTAGAAAACGCAACACAAGAAGAATCGCTATCAGCAAAACTGTGAACAGCATTTCAACCACAAATATCTCTGCATGTATGAGACTAAAAACGGAGACAGCATAATTAGAGTATTACAGTATGTTTATCTTTATAATCTTGTGCAGGTTGTGGAATTAAGAGATATATAGATAGAGATAGATAGATATCTATTTAGATATCTCTATATCTCTCTCTATATATATATACAGTATCTCACAAAAGTGAGTACACCCCTCACATTTTTGTACATATTTGAATATATCTTTTCATGTGACAACACTGAAGAAATGACACTTTGCAACAATGTAAAGTAGTGAGTGTACAGCTTGTATAACAGTGTACATTTGCTGTCCCCTCAAAATAACTCAACACACAGCCATTAATGTCTAAACCGCTGTCAACAAAAGTGAGTACACCCCTAAGTGAAAATGTCCAAATTGGGCCCAAAGTGTCATTTGTCATTTGATTTGTTTCATTTGAATGATTCAGTGCGCCAGGTTTCAGGGCCTTCTTCAGGCCTTCAATGATTTGTTTCATCTGAATGACTCAGCGCACCAGGTTTCAGTGCCTTCTCCAGGCCTTGGTAATAGGACCAGTTCTCCGGGTTTCTCTCCTGCAGACGGCGGTAGACCTCTGTAGCATCTTCCAAACGATCCAGCTTCAGAAGAAGCTCTCCTGCAGGGACAACACACACTCTCAGAACAGCTGGCAGGGGTGGGGAGGTTGACTGGAAGCAGGGTTAGGTAAGAAACAGGCTGACAGAGACCGACAGAGACCGACAAGACAGAGACCGAGAGAGACCGACAAGACAGAGACCGAGAGAGACCGACAAGACAGAGACCGAGAGAGACCGACAAGACAGAGACCGAGAGAGACCGACAGACAGAGACCGAGAGAGACCGACAGACAGAGACCGACAGACAGAGGCCGAGAGAGACCGACAGACAGAGACCGACAGACAGAGGCCGAGAGAGACCGACAGACAGAGGCCGAGAGAGACCGACAGACAGAGGCCGAGAGAGACCGACAGACAGAGGCCGAGAGAGACCGACAGACAGAGGCCGAGAGAGACCGACAGACAGAGGCCGAGAGAGACCGACAGACAGAGGCCGAGAGAGACCGACAGACAGAGGCCGAGAGAGACCGACAGACAGAGGCCGAGAGAGACCGACAGACAGAGGCCGAGAGAGACCGACAGACAGAGGCCGAGAGAGACCGACAGACAGAGGCCGAGAGAGACCGACAGACAGAGGCCGAGAGAGACCGACAGACAGAGGCCGAGAGAGACCGACAGACAGAGGCCGAGAGAGACCGACAGACAGAGACCGAGAGAGACCGACAGACAGAGACCGAGAGAGACCGACAGACAGAGACCGAGAGAGACCGACAGACAGAGAGACTGATAGTTTGGCGACCGATAGTTGTAGGGCCTCCTAAGTTTCTGTTTACGTTTCTTTGTGGATCCAAGTACAGAAATCAAGGGTGTGTGTGTGTTTATGTGTGTGGAACTCCGATGGATGTAGACACACACCAACCCACCTCGTGTCTCCTCGACGGCCAGTTTGTCACAGATATGTTTCTGGTAGGTAGTCAGGTGCTCCAGAGCCTCTCTGTAGAGGCCGGCCTCCCTCAGGACCTGGTTCTGGTACAGCAGCAATTCACTGTACTCATAATCCACCTTGTCTGGAGACGTCTGAAACACAACCAGTTACAGCAGTGTTATGTAGTGTTCCAGCAGGGCTACATAGTGTAATAGCAAGGCTACGTAGTGTAATAGCAAGGCTACGTAGTGTAATAGCAAGGCTACGTAGTGTAATAGCAAGGCTACGTAGTGTAATAGCAAGGCTACGTAGTGTAATAGCAAGGCTACGTAGTGTAATAGCAAGGCTACGTAGTGTAATAGCAAG
This sequence comes from Esox lucius, assembly GCF_011004845.1. Classification (NCBI taxonomy): domain Eukaryota; kingdom Metazoa; phylum Chordata; class Actinopteri; order Esociformes; family Esocidae; genus Esox; species Esox lucius. The sequence goes on from NC_047593.1 coordinate 18,284,946, forward strand.
GCTACGTAGTGTAATAGCAAGGCTACGTAGTGTAATAGCAAGGCTACGTAGTGTAATAGCAAGGCTACGTAGTGTAATAGCAAGGCTAAGTAGTGTAATCGCAGGATTATGTAGAGTCAGTGGCTGTGGTACAACAGCTACTCACAGCGGTCATATTTCAGCTTGTCTGGAAACGGTCAACAGACTTTACAACTTCATCATGATTAAACTACACAAGAGGCAACACCTAAGCAGAAATGCATGCTGGGACAAAGGCAGGAAGCAGGCTGGCCTTATCAGGAGGGGCTCATTGTTGGTGCTGGGTCCCAGAAGCAACTCTGGAGGAGGGGGCCGCCAGCCCACACTGACCCACCCTACTGGACCTGGACTGACACGCCCTACTGGACCTGGATGTGTCGACACTCATTTACACCCAGAATGGCGCCTGACACCGAGGCAGACTGTGCTTATGAAGCTGCTTGAAGCCCAGTCTGCCTCGAAATGAACACAGTGACTTCCTGACCTCTGCAGCGATCCAATAGAAACAATGACCATACAATCAAATACTGTCTGGCCGCAGTTTTTTACTTTTGAACTACGGTGAAGTACAGTATCCGGTTTCATTATTGGGATTAAAAAAAATATATCAACCCACGTACCTGTAGCGTTTTCCTGAACTCCTCAACTATTTTGGCGGCCATCTCGTAGTCCTCCAGGAGGTGATATGCGACAGCGTAGCCAATCCACGACGCCCTCTGTGCTGGCCTCAGCTGAAGGAGCTGGTACCGGGTCTCCTGGAGGGGGATCATGACAAGTTAGCGGTTAGATTAGCATAGGCACACTGACTACCATAGTAACACTAGAGAAGTTTAGTATTTAGCCTAGCATTTCTCCGCTTAAGAAAATAGATGTTCTACTTTCCATGAAGTAACCTGCGAGAAGAAGAGAGTGAGAGAATTGGTTGGCAGAAGTGGATTCAGGAGATCGTTTCTGTCACTGTGCCCATTTCTGCCAGGCTCTTTACTGCTAGCCCCTCGGCTAGTTACAGCCGCGGACCACAAGCACATTTTGAACTAGGACCTGAAGTTGATGTCTCTTCTGTCCGTATGGAAGCTCAATGGCGGCACTGCATGAACAGATCTACACACCTCCCCCCTCCACCACCCCCTGGTCTATATGTGCAGTGGTGACAGGGCTCTCCTCGGGCTCCCCCCGCCTCCCCACTCCTCACCCTGTATCCCTCCAGGTCTCTCATCTGGATCTGTAGCAGTGACAGGTCTCTGAGGATCTGGAGGTTGTCCTTGTCCCACTTCAGGGCATTCCTGTAACACTTAATGGCCTCGTCGTACTTCTTGTCAGACCTCTGCAGAAGACCATACACGTGCCAGCCTGGGAGGAAAAGGGTTAAAGAACACACACGCAGACATGGACACACTATCTATACATCATGCAATATATATATATATATATATTAATTATAATTCCATAAGAACCAGAGTATCTGACATGCTTTCTTTTGATTCCAACACTACTTGGGCATAGGTTCAGGCCTGTCTGTAGAGTCCAACGGGCGGGGTTTAAAGTCTTGGCTATACTACTGTGACATTGCATAGCCAGGTAAGAGGTTGTTTTGAGATGAAATTAAATAATAAAGCAATTAAATATATAAAAATATATACCACTTAAAAATATTTTAACTGTGATCTGAATAAATACATTCCGAAATGTATTTTTAAAGGATTCAGATTAAATGATGGTTAGGCGATAATAAGTGCAGTAAAGGTATATAAAAATAATAATATATATATTGTTAAAAATCTAACCTAAACTGAACAGACCTAACTATTGTGTGTGTTGGACCTGAAGCAGTGTCAAGCCAGAAATAACTCATCAGGGCAGAGCCATATCTGCTGGAAATGTCAGTACAGATTTCAGTCATGCATCTGCGATTATGTCACAGACTCCTTTCAGAAAGACAAAAGCTCTGCTACTCAATGTCCCACGTCTGTTTGCATGTCAAGGTTTGAGCAAGCCGGCAATTGGCCAACAAAATTATTTAAAAAACGATGAAGGACACATTTTCCAGGACTGGGCTTAATAAACACATTCATCAGTGGCATTATCTTTTCTTGCATGGCCTTACATGAACAGTGCCCTCCACAATTATTGGCACATTGGTCATTGTTGTTAATCCACTAGGTTTTACAACCAAACTACAAGAAGAAAATCACATTTTAAGTGAAATTGTTCAAAAAAAGTTTACCACAACTTCCTGTTTCATTGGGGTATAAATATGAGGTGAAACCCATGCCAAACTCCCATAGACATTTATTAACATGGGGAAGGTCAGATTAAGGAAATGAGACAAAATGTTGTTGATTTTTATAAATTGGTTTGCAATGCACAGTGAGGATCCGGATTCGGGACATGCAAATGTCTACATATGACTACAAACAAGGTTGTAGTCAACATGGAGAATGACCTCAGTATAGACAACTGAAGTTGGCTGCAGTACAGGCCTTGAAGTGATACACAGCATCTAGTGGGGACAGTGGGGGAGGTTTAGACACAGACAGACAAGCACTAGGCCAGAGAGGATTAGAGACAATCAAGCACTAGGCCAGAGAGGATTAGAGACAATCAAGCACTAAGTCAGAGAGGGTAAGACACAGACAGTCAAGCACCAAGTCAGAGGTTTAGACAGACACCCAAGCGCTAAGTGAGAGGTTTAGACAGACACCCAAGTCAGAGAGGTTTAGATAATCAATCATTAACTCAGGGAGGTTTTGACACCTTTCCTAAATTTGCTGTGATTCACATTTACAGGATACAGACATGACTCTTCAGGTCGTTACGGAGGCCTCGCCTAACCAGGTCATAGGCATCCTCTTTCTTCCCCAGACAGTTCAGGGTTAAACCCTTCATTGCTAGGGTCTCTGGTTGCAGGACATGAGAAAGAGAGGGAGGGATGAGGGGTACAGAGGGGAGGAGAGGGAGATCGGGAGAGAGAAAAACGAGGTTAATCAATAAAAGGTGTCTCCTGTCTCAATCAATTACACATTAAGAGGTGCCCTCATCCCACGCTCATCCCAACCCTCTCCGGCTCGCTCCCGTCATCCCTCCATCCTTACCTCCATGTTCTGAGAACTTGGGGTTGGACAGAATCTGCTTGCAGAACTTCAGTCCGTTTCTGTACTGCTTGTGCTCGTAACATCGCTGGGGCAAAAAGAGAGAGGCGAAAGACCAGAGCGTTATGGTTTCAGTGAGCGACCGGAAGCCCATAGAGCAAGTAGCCGAGCTGATATGGAACATGGGGGAAGTAAACCCTAGGTCACCAGTTCATACATCAAAGCAAAGTGGAAGGGTAAAAAACGTCAGAGCGGCACCAAACTAACTGCCGATATTGCTTTGGATAGTGCCTGCTGAATGACTGACAGATTTATTGTTTTTATGTAGAGTGTCAGGGACAACTGTGTAAAATAAAGACCTGTTATGGGCGGAAAAGCTCACTCTTTATGTAACCTACCGTCATTTTCCTCAGAAAAGCCGTCTCATCATCTCCAAACAGATGAAAACAGCACGATTATAAACTGGCCCTGAACTACAGGCAAAGACCATTCCCTCTGAACACAGCTACTGGTAATCTCTGACAACAGCCCACATGGCACCAAGACATAGAACAAACTGTGCAAAATTAGCACTGTGCGCCTGTGTGTGTGTGTGTGTGTGTGTGTGTGAGAGAGATAGAGGTGGGAGTCAGGCTATCAAACAATTCCAAATTACCACTGCGTACATGTGAGTGTGTGTCAGAGTTCCAAACACTTAAATTACCACAGCTTTCCTTCAAAATGCAGGCTATATTTAGCAGCACGCTGTGTTGCACAATCACCTCAGTTAACGGACATTCTTCCAAGTTCATATGCTTACAAGGGAGGTGAAGGGACCATGGAGGAGAGGAGGTAAAGACAGACAGAGGAGGTGGCAGAGGAGCCGGGAGGACAGAGGACGAGGGAGAACACAGGGAGGTGGAGGGGCAGACAGATGGTATGGGGCTGTCTGCTGCTAATATCACAAATGGTGACAACACGGTTCACACACTATTTTTAGATAACACTAATATCTCTAATGGCAGTGCTTCCCCTACTTATTTTCCCAACAGTGTGCTGGGGGTGGGGTTGTGTCGTTGCGGCATCAACGACACAAAAAGCTTGATGTGTGAAATGCTAAAAGGTCCTCCCTGTACACCAGTCTCTCTTGCTTGTCAACATTATTTCCTTAACATTATTTGTTAAGGAAAAAAAGCCACTAGCTACTAACTAATGAGGCAATATGAATTCCTTGTACAGTTTAGGGTGTTGCATTGAGGGTTATAGAGGGTGTAGAAAACATAGTTTTGCTGGATGTAGCAGAGCGCCCCATGATTTCACATTATATTTGTAACGTCACAAACTCCGGAGTATTTCATACAATACATTAACTTCGGCACTGAAAAGTTTTTGCACAAAAAGTATAAGAGGTAACAGGTTGTTTTGAGATGACCAAGTGAAATGAAATAATACTTGTACATTACAGTGAGGGGATGGAAAATATAGTGTTGTTGGAATTATAACACAATCCCTCTCCAAAGCTAATGAGCACATGCAAATGAACAAAAGTGACATTCAAATATGAAGTAATTTAGAGAACCTAAGCTATAACCATTCAGGTGTGTTCGTTTATATTTTCAAAGTTTTTCCTTTGAAAATGTACACAATATAGACACACCACAGACTTATTTTGGAAGAAACAATATGAAAACCAAAAGTCTTATTGTTGCTGGCGACCAACATGACGCTAATCCATTGTAGCTATCGAGTTGTGACAGTTAACTAGCTCGCTTCTTACCTTTGGCTGTCGCTCAGACAATGGGAAGTCTACTTTCTATATATTAATGTCACATCCACTTACTGACAGTTCAACACAAACGTGTTCGTGCACAGACACGTTTCTCTGTCTGATACAGCGCTCAGCTTGGGAAAAACACTTTCATTTCATAAAAGTATTCTGTTTTTCTGTGGTGGTGCTTCCCATTTTAGCAGCAACGAGCTTTAGGTTGTGGTAGTAAATTTAGTAGCGGCAGTAGTAGTATTGGTAGTACCTGTAGTAGCGACAGTAGTAGTGGTAGTGACTGTAGTAGAGTTGGTAGTGACAGTATAAGTAGTGTTACTAACAGCAGCTGTAGTAACTGCATTATTAGTGTTAGTAACATTCTTATTTATTTAACCAGGCATGTCAGCTAAGAACAAATTACCACAGCCTGGCAAGAGGAAGACATCCTCTTGAAGAAAGAGACACAAGGGAATAATGGGGGTATGAAAGGAAAATACTAAAATAAACAGGTAGAGGAAAACATAGAACAGTAAACCCAGCACAAACACCAACCAACCGAACCAGCAAGGCAAAGCAAACCATACAAGAGCCATAACAAAGCACAATGCACAAACAAAACGTCACAAAGGAAAACAAATCAGCCAAGAGTACATATGACCAGATTGGACCATGGTGGAAAGCGGTACAGAAAAAAAAAGGTTACCAATGATTTAGTCAAATTTAAGAGGCCACAAAGAAGCTTAAAATATTAGAACAAATGGCACAAATTGTTAGAAATGAACAGTAGGAGTACTAATGTTATTAGTAATATTAGAAACAGTAGAGGTAGTAACACTATTACTAGTGACAGTAACAATCTAAGTATTATTGGTGAGAGTATTAGTAGTGTTACTAACAGTAGTATCAGAAGCATAGTAAGCACAAAGTGAAGCAGATTCCGATGATTCAAATGGTTCAAGACATTGGGATCCCACAATTCCCTGGTACCTCCGATGTTAGTAACACAATCATCAGCTGATGGCAGCGGTTTGAATCGATTATTTTGCCTTAATATGGTGTTTTGTCTATTACTTGGATCATAACAGCTTTTTGAATACAAATGTCTGTATCTTACATCTTCAAAGTACACAAAAAGGTAACATCAACCTTACGTCTTCAAAACCTAGCGCAGCCAGTCCTACTCCCAAAATAACACTACAGAGAGTGCTTTGATGGAACTGAGACACGCCCATCATACCTTCCTAGTGTTCTCTTTCATCCCTTCAATCTTATCTAATCCGCTGCTCAACAAAACTTTGAAACAGATAAATCAGGTGTTTTACTCGTACTCTACTCAGTACCTGGGCCCTCTTAGCAATTGTTAGGTGACCGTGCCAGCGGCCAGTCACGTCCACAATGGGCGCCTGAGCAACTTTAGCCGGTGGTGTGTGTGGAAACAAAGATTCCGGCAAAGCCAGGAAAACACCCGGGAAATGTAACATAACCTGTCGTTCCCAGGATAGCAATAAAGTTAGTGAAAGTTACTGTGGTTACTGCAATAATTCCAATTACGATAGAAGTAGTGTGACTGATGCCACTATGTTCAAGCACGATAAACTATAATCATTAAAGCTACACGACGAAGGCAGTATGTTTCACATACAAAACCAATCTGACTTTAAATATGCCCAGGAGCGAGTTAACGTTTTCTCGGTCAGGCCAGCTAACGCTGGCTACATTTACAAAGGTCCTTCTTCAACAACGTTAAAACAACACATAAAAGACAAAATAGATATAACCCTGACTGATTTACACAACTTTTTATTTTATTTTTTTATCACAGCTTCGAACGTAGTTAGTTAACATTAGCCACTCCCCAGAAAAGCAAGTAGTCCATACAGCCAGCTAGGTAGAATTGATGACACAGGCTAACGGGATGCTTCATTGTATAGAAAGCCCATGATGTGCATTATTATTGGGGCGATACGTATAGCTAGGTTAAACATATCAAAGTAGTTAACGTACATATGTATCTTGCTAGCTATATAGTGTTGCTAGCCAACGTTAAGACATGGTTACTAACTATAGTACACCTTGGGACAATTGGAATTTGACAGTTGAGGTTTTAATTAATGTTAGATTACTGCCCATCGTGATCTAAGTTAGCAAGTAAGCTGTATCTAACGCGTGTTAGCCAACTATTTACCCAATAAACTCCACTTGTCTTCCAAATGCAAAAAGCAAATCGAAATACAAACGGCAGGCTAACGTTAACTTTACCAAACAGTTGAGCGAAGAACCGGGTCTTCGGTTGTATTTCATGGTACTATCGAGATGTTTGTTAGGGCTTGAATTTCTGAAAGTTCGATAGCAGGCTACAATGCCAATGGCTAACTACCAATGCAATGGAGAAAGCTGACAACACACAATGTTTACCGACCGTGCAGCAGGCCAACACAAATGCACAGTACACATGAAAAGTACCACAACAAAGGTCTGCCTGACAGTGCTCGTTTCAGCTAGGGCCTCATTCAATCGATGACAGCATCTGGATAGTATAGGTAGCTGGTTAGCCGAGATGCTAAACAGACGAGACCGATTGCAAATACGGTACTTATGTTTGGTGCCGATGGATGGACGGAGCACCAGTCAAGCAACATGGTGGTGACGGTGGATCTTTAAAAATGTATACAGTTGCAAAAACCAGTCGTGAACTCACCAAAATTCTCTTGAAGAGTGCGTTTTCTTTCGGTGGTAGTGTTATTGTCGGCATTGTAGCGGCTGCAATTTCAATTTCCCTCCCGTATTTAGCACATAAGTAAACGGCAAACGTGCAAAAGGTGTCGCCGGATTCTCTCCCCCCGTGTTCTCTCCGAGTCACTGCCCGCTTGATTGCTCCGTTATCGGGCTCCCCTCTCTCACGTGGTGACAGAAAGGAAAGGGTAGAACCCCTTCACAACCCAAAATGGCGGTGTAGCTTCTCTTCTTCTCCTCCGGGTCAAGTGAGGCCCGTGCGGCGTCTGGTCTGTCTGCGCCGTCTGTGTTCCAACCAGGACATTTGGAGCATTTCAAAGGGCAAGAGATAGATACAATATTATATATTAATTAGGGCAACCATGCAACCGTAAATGTTTGATTTGTTAACTAATGATGTGCAACAGCATAAACCTAGGCTTACAGTATGATTTATTATTCATGTTTCAGATGTGTAGGTAGCTTCAGCAAGTGCGCATCAATGGACGACATTCAGGCTGCGGCCGTACGCGGAACTGTTTCACATTCCGACATTTTGTGCAGTTTCAACAACCACACAGCAGAGGGCACCACGTCCGTAAATGAAAAGAGAAACCTTACCATTGCACCCGGTAATTTTTGAGGGAAACCATCGGTCTGTGCTGACTGAGAAGAGGCCATGTTACTTGATGAGGAGAGGATGTCAAAAAGACAAAAAGAGGGGGAAAAAATATTTTTTTTAAAAACATTTAATCAATTTAGCTGTCTTATTCAGAGCCACTTACAGTGCTTTTATATTAAACAGTTCATACAACCACATGACCCAGTAATAAGTAAGTACATTTAACTCAGCGAAGAGATTTGACCGGTCTGAGTGGCAGGTACCCTGAGTGGCACGAGGAAGAGCTCTCTTAGAGATGTAGGGCACACGCATTGCCTGCAGGTAGGGAGGGACCGTTCAGTTTGGATAAATGTGGAAGCCAAATCTCAGTTGTACCCTGTCTGCAAATGGACAAATATCCCCTTTTATTTCCTGGAGAGCAGAGCAGCTCGGCCTTGTCAAGGTTGAGCTTGAGGTGACAGCCTGACAGGCAGGCAGAGATGTCTGCCAAGCAAACAGACATGCATGTTAGCGTATTGGTGTCCGAAGAGTCGAACAGAAGGTTTTGAATTAATATGGTGTGTGTGTCTTGGTGTGTGAGAAACAGTGTGTTTGTTATTGAATGTGCTGTGCAGAGGCCCAGTCACGTCTCCAGTTCTCTGTAATGTTATCTTGTGGCTTAATCCTTTTCTACTGCTGAACACTGGTGTTCTTACATCAATCACACTGCTTCCTCAGATAGGCCTACACACACACACACACACACACACACACACACACACATACACACACATACACACACATACACACATGTTGGATTTACTATCAAAGTGAGGACTGTACAAATGTACCTAACCCTAACTCTCACATGTATATATATTTATACACTCCATTCTTCATGCAGAGGCATAACTTCAAACGGTGCGACAGGTGTTTGTGTGTGCGGGGGGGATTGTGTGTAGTAAGAGTGTGGTGTAATGTGTGAGAAGTGTGTGGTGAGTACTTAAGGGGGTGGTTCCATCTCCATTCATCAACGCCAAGAACCAGAGGGAGAGACGGGAGGAAGAAGGGAAAGAAATTATGGAGGGTATCCTGTCAGAAAACAGAGGAGAGAAGTGATAGAAAGAGGAGAACAAGATAAAAGGTAGAAGACATGTCTGGTTTCTCTCTTCCAGAGGATGGTTGTGACACAACAGCCAGTATGACTCATAATTATTATAATCTCCAGACAGAATCAAGACAGCGCTGCTCTTTACCATATGTAATTCAAATTATGCAAATGACATCTGTCACTGTCACACTGCTGGTGCTGTTATGCCGTAATGTATTATACTGCATTCTGGGTAATAGGACAGCGCTGTCTTAACGTGTCTGCAGTTTATTGCGGATTGTGAATGTGAAACAAACGAAAGATTGGACTAAAAATCAATCTCTGACAGTTCAGCTGGTCACATATTTCCTGGTTCTTCAGCAAGTGCTTGTTCTGTGACATTAGGTCCCTGGTAGTTTGGGGTGCAAAACACACACACACACACACACAAACCAACAAACAATACATTTGATTTAATATGATCAGCGAGAACGTTCTCTCTTTATTTGTATCTTTAAAAAAAAAGTTTTTTTTATTCTCTCGTGTTTTAACATTTTTCAGAATTCTGTACAGGATAAAAAGAAATAACCACTGTTCTAACCACAGTCAAAATTTCAAACTAGAAAAACAAAACTTCCAAATGAACATTAGAAGAGGTCGTTTACAATAGAAATTAGTAGTAAGACATCGTCAGAAGTGCAATGGCAAAGCTCTGATGGGTTAAGAGTGGAAAAGAATGTACTGAAATAAAAATACTTCTCTATATTTTAATAAAAACAAACCAATGATAATTTCTTTACAGAGTAGAGACAGTATTTTCTGATGTACTTCAACCTTGTAAAAACATATTTACAAATAGTAATTACTTTTATATATTTTTTTTCTAGTTACACGTACGTCAGCACCAGTACAAATTAAACCAAATTAAAACACAAAGTAAAAAAAAATTTAACACAAAGAGAATAAAGACGACAACAGTCAACGACGAGAAAGGACTCCGTATAATGATGTTTGACTTGGTCCCGGAAATAAAGTCTGTGTCACAAATGCCACCTTGAACACTTTGAAAGTGTTACTTTCAACCAGAGCGAAACATCTCTTCAATGGGACCCTGGTCAAAAGTAGTGCACTATTATGGGGAAGAGAATGCCATTTAGGACGCGAACCATGATATTTTGAGGTTGCTTTTTTGGAAGGGAAATCCTTCACTTTGACAAAGGGGACCAAAGGTCAGCGGGGGTGACATTTCGGATCCATATATTTATTCTCACTTTTCAAACTTGATTGTAGCCCCTTTTCAGTTGGGACAGATTTACCCAGACAGTGATCTATGGTGCGTTTCGCATTGTCTCTTACCAATGGGGAGGGTAGAGAGGCAGACCCGTGGCTTCAGAACAACAAATGTCATATGAATTGCAAAGAAACAAGTATGCTGGGCACATGTTTTAGCATTTAGGCGCCACATTCTGAATGAGCGGCTCAAGGTGAATCTTTGACGGTGCTCCCCAGCCACATACTGAAGCTGATGGGCTAGAAATGCGTTTGTCTGTCTCAGACAGAGAGCGACATCAGTCACAATCCCAATGCAAATGAGCTTCAGGTCCGGAGCAGGTCGTTTGAGGGAGGGCAGTGCATTGCTCTGCCTGTTTCAATTGGAGAGAACTGGTTGTCATTCTTATTTGGCCTAAAACCAGGACTGGTTTGCAAGGTGGGACTTCTCCACTGGACGCAGATTTCAGATGGATGGTCATGTGACCGGAGTTGGTCTTACGTGTTTGGGAATGGGAAACTGACCATAGATCAGGGGTTGGAGGTAATCCTTAGAGCCTGTCTTTCTCACAGCACTAGAAAACCAGCACAGAGGACAGCGTACCTCCCTCATTCGGGTCAAACAAAAACGGAACATTCATTAAAACATTTCATGGGTGTTTTAGCAACCTTAGCGGCGTTTAGTAGAGAGCGCTTACATTTAAAGGTTTGTCTGTGTTTGATTGGAGACAGACTTGAATCGACAACAGGAAGGAAGAACTCTGTGTGTGGTTTCTATGACGAGGAAGTGAACCAAGCATGTGGTTAGACGACACGAGAGCAGAGGAGGCCTTCTGACTGGCTTGTTGAAACCCATCACTTGTCATATTTACATTGCCACTGCAGTTCATAGGAAGTCAATTTGATGCTCTGGCATCCAAACAGGTACAAAAAAGAAGCTAACGGCGTCGTTGAGCTCCGGGCAGATATCAAAGACTTCATTTGATGCTCTTATCACAAAGTAGCGACTGTGTGTAACCGTCATCTAAGGCTAGCTGGTCAGAATGGCATTTGGACTGTCGCAGAGGCGGAGATAACAGCTTAGTTCCACTGAGGCCTTTATAGCCTGGGGAGGAATTTACGTCTCTTCCCGTGCCGCTGCTCACCATTGGGGGTTTGGGGAGGGGGGGAGGGGCAATGACTTCAATGGAAGCACTGTTAATTAGGCCCCTGACACAGAAGCACTAAAGGCAAAGCAACTGCCACACACCATGGAAAACAGTGGTTAGTTAGGCCAGCTGGATGTAGGGGTCAAAGGGCTGTCTCTCTCTCTCCTTCGCCACAGCCTAAGAGTTCATGGTTGCAAAACATTGAGTGACGGCAGACGAAACACAGCTCAGATTAGGAAATTTAGCTTTTTGTTGTCAGTAAGCCTGATAGATTTAAACGACCAAAAGATGCTAAATGTTTTGTTGAAGGTGAAGCCCACTGTCAAAAATCTAGATTCTATTTTAGTTCATTTCGGGAGCAAAACATCTCTTTTAAATTGATAAGAATATCAATGGAGAAAAAAACGAACAAAATAGACAAATGTCTGAGAGGGCTCAAAAGATGGCTGACAATGGTTTTTAGTTTCCATTTCAAAGGAAGTCACTTGTGGTGCTTGAATACATTCAATGCCTAGCTAATCCTTGCGCTATACATCTTCTTAATACATTTATATATATTTGATAAGAACACAAAGACAGATGATAATGTGTTGTTGCCGCTACTCCATTCATTGCCTTCTGACAGACTGACTGGCAATCTCTAACTCTCCTCTCAGCCGTTGGGGACTGGTGTGTGTGTGTGTGTGTGTGTGTAACAGCTACCAGTGAACAGGAAATGAAGAAAAGCTATGGTGTTCTTCTCAGAGAGAGAGAGAGAGAGAGAATAGGCTGGTTGCCTAGCAACAGGGCCGGGGGGGGGGGGCAAGGGGGCGCCTGCGTGGAATACCGCCACATAGAGAGGAACGCAATTTGTTTTGTTTTGATGTTTTCACAGCACACACAGTCAGACGAACGAATGCAAACAAAAAGCAAGTCCCTAGAGAGGAGGGAAATAGCGGGAGAGAGACAGAGAGGAGGGGAAGGAGAGAGGGAGACGGGAAGAGAGTGAGGGAGAGAGAAAGACAGAAACAAGAGGGGGAGTATCAATATGAAACAGGAAAAGAAATGGGTGCAGACAAGTCTTAACTCCTCCCCTCTCAGACAGACAGGTGGTAGCCACCAACACTTCATGGCTGTTACAGAAGTGGGCTGACAATGGTTTGTGTGTGTGTGTGTTTGAACGAGTGTGTTTGTACACACAAAGATAACTGCATGTATATTAATGCTACAATATACACGTCGTCCTCACAAACACATACGCCATCACACACACACACACACAGCATTAATCATTAATCTAAAGTGAATGGGATTGATGAGACCTGTCAGACAATCCAATAACCCAAGTATTGAAGAAAAAAACAATATTGAACCACGGTGAAATATACTTTTCTCTACTTGTTCTGAGGGCTTATAGTCAGTCATCTCGCTTTCCTGCTTTACAATAAATCCTCTTGGGCACACAGCTAAAAGGTGTGTGGTTTAAAACATGGTCCAGATTAAAGGTACAGCTAAAAGGGGTGCGGTTTAAAACATGGTCCAGATTAAAGGTACAGCTAAAAGGTGTGTGGTTTAAAACATGGTCCAGATTAAAGGTACAGCTAAAAGGGGTGTGGTTAAAAACATGGTCCAGATTACAGGTACAGCTAAAAGGGGTGTGGTTTTAAACATGGTTCAGATTAAAGGTACAGTCAAAAGGGGTGTGGTTTAAAACATGGTCCAGATTATAGATACAGCTAAAAGGGGTGTGGTTAAAAACATGGTCCAGATTACAGGTACAGCTAAAAGGGGTGTGGTTAAAAGCGTGGTCCAGATTGAAGATACAGCTACAAGTGTTTGAATCATGTTGTAATAAGACACAGACAGTCACTTCAAAATGCAACGGAAACAAAACAAAGACTACCTCTCAATGCCTAAGGAATCTCATGAACCACTACAACACGCGTACTGTTACAAAGGCGCTTTAAATACCGTGACAGCGCACTCACACGCGCGCACACACACTCTCTCTTGACAGACACACATGTACGTAAATACACAACACAGAAGTCTTCTTCTCAGCCTACTCATGTTTTACAAAACATGGTCATCTCTGTCTGTAAGTTTTTTCTGTCCACTTTTCATCTCAATAAAGTTTCACCACTCAGTTAATCTTCAGTCTGTCCAGTAAAAGCTCTAAAGTACATTTCCAGCTCTGTTATTGGTTAGGGAAGAACATTTCCAGCTCTGCTATTGGTTGGGGAAGAACTCCTCCATCCAGCCGTCGCTTGAGTCCAAGTCCGCCCCCGTCCCGTCGGCCAATCCGAATCCCCCGCCCGATGGCGCCCCCTGCCCGCCGCCATATCCATAAGATGACATGTCTTGACTAGACGTTCTCTGGTAGCCCTGCGGTTGAACTCCGACCCCCTGTCCGACATACCCCCCCCCGCCCCCGGGGCCCACCCCCATTGCTGGCCCGCCCGGCCCCTGCCCAAAGGTCCCCATGCTGGGTCCCCCCTGACCCATCACCCCCTGCCCGGGCATCACCATGGGCCTGGGCTGGTTGGTCCTGGGCTGGCCCGGCCCCGTCATGTGGGGCCCCGCCATCATGGGCCCGGCCATGCCCGCCGCGGGGTTCATGGCTCTCGGGTCCATGGGCTGGTTCATAGTCTGTGGGTGCGGGTGACCCTGGGGGTGCCCGGGGAAGTGCTGCTTGGCCAGGCGTGGAGGCTGCTGGCCCGCCCCCCCCTGCATGGGGCCGTAGCCCCCCTGGGCTGATCCAAAGCCCACCATGTCTCCTGTAGTCCTGCCGGGGCCTCCTGGCCCACCTCCCATGCCCTGCTGGGGTGGCCACCCACCCATCCCCCCCTGTGGCCCGCCGCCTCCCGGCCCTCCTCCACCTCCCAGCATGCCTTGTAGCCGCTGGGCCTGGGCTTTGGTGCTGGGCGGACCTTTGAGTGTTTGCTGGGACATGGAGTTCATCATCATCCCCTGGGGTCCTCCGTATGCCCCGGTACCGCCGACCCCCTGGCCGGCCCCGGCCTGCCTCTGGGCGTGGCCAGCCGGGTTGTGTCCCGGCGGCAGACCCATGGAGGCCTGGACGCTTTGGTTCTGCTGCTGCTGCATCATTTGGCTCATGGAGGGGTTGAGGCCGTACAGGGACTGCTGGCCGGCTCCCTGCCCGCCGTATGGAAGGCCCATGTCAGGTTGCGGGCCCACCGAGCCTCCCGGCACGCCCTGGTTCATCTGGACCATCTGGTGGTTCTGTTGGTTCTGCTGCTGCTGGAGGAGCCGGGCGGCTCGAATGTTCTGGAGGGCCTGGCTCCTCGCCGCCATCTCCTGGGGAGTGCCTGGAGGAGAGAGGAGAGAGGTGGTCAGGAGGTGCCTGGGGTGAGGGGGAGTATTAGATGGAGGGAGGGTGGCATAGGGAGGAGGGGCAGTGAGAGAGGGGTGAGGGGTGAGGTGAAAGATGTCAAATAATTGGAAGGGGAGGGCAGTGTTTCACAAATAAATCATCCTATGTTGGATTTACAATGTACAGACTGGTGAATCAAAATGGAAAGAACAACACATAAAACCGTAAACCATCAATGTTTTGACGCGAGAGAGGCCTTTACAGTGGAGGACGCGTTGCTGAGAGTAAGGCAACAAAACTCCTGAATGGTCCAAAATAAACTACATCCACCCCAAAATGGAAAACAAAGAGCAATACTCTCTCTACAAGTAATAGAAACGTGGCTTTAACAGGTCGGGGACGGGAGGAAGGAAACATAGCCTGGAAATGTTTTTTAAATCCCCCAATAAACCTCTCCTGACATGGTTTCTCTAATCCCTCCATTCCATCTTAACACTGCTCCCGTTCCTCAACCTCTCTCTCTCTCACTCCCCTTTACTACCTCTTCCATTGTATCTACCCTCAAGTCTCCTCTCCTCCCTTCTGTCTTCAGGTAGGTTCTCCAACTAGGGGTCAGAACCCTGTGATGCATTTTCAACCCTTAATTCAGACTGAACTGTTCTCACAATTCGGTCAGTCATTCTGGACATTTTCTTTCCAGAAGAATGTCACAAATGTCCCAAAGGAGGAAACCATGACAGAATGTTGTTTACGTGGTCACTGGCCAAGAAAAGACCTGGCGAGGTTTCTCTCTTTCATCCCTTCCCCTGGTCTCTCCTACACCCGCCCACTCCCTCGGTCTCTTCCCTTTCTCACTGTTTTCCTCGATCCTTACCAGGCCTCCTGTCTCAGACTCTCTCACCTCCATCTCTGTAGTTTAATTTCCCTCCCACTGTTAAGCAGACAGACAATTTCATAGCTGTAAATGTCCCTTTCTCACCCTGCAGGTTACCCTCCCCCTCTCAGGGAGCAGATCTGCCCCCCCCCCCACTCCCAGGGAGACAACTCTCGCTCCTCCCCTCTCAGGGAGCAGATATCTCTCTCTCAGGGAGCAGAAGATCTGCCTCCCCCCACTCACAGGGAGACAACTCTCTCCCCTCTCAGGGAGCAGATATCTCTCTCAGGGAGGAGCAGATCTTTCTCCTCCTCCACTCCCAGAGAGACAACTCTCTCACCTCCCCTCTCAGGGAGCAGATATCTCTCTCTCAGGGAGGAGCAGATCTGTCTCTTCGACTCCCTTGCCGGAACTCTGGGGGATCCGGGACCGGTTGCCAAGGTAACAAGCGGAGACGGATATATTATTCCGGAGGACATTCCAGAAGAGGGTTAGCGGAGGGATACGAAAAGCGTCAAACGGAGGGAGAGGGAACAGGCACAGAACAATCTGATTGGTGCAAGATGATCTCATGTTCAAGAGTGTGTGTGTGCCTGCCTGTGTACAGGGCTAGGCTACTAGATTCAGCCGTGGGCTGATTTTATTGTCAGATGATCTAGGAGCTGGAACATAACTATACTAATTAAAAGAAATAATTTGTACTGGGCAAATTAAACACAATAATTTAAAACCTTAAGAACATCGAGACAGAAATCGCACAATGTCTCTTACATTTCATAGGAATACTTGGAGATGCTCCTGCAAAGGTATAATACAGATTTGAGTTCAATTGTTTGAAAATATCCCCCCCCCCCCCCCCCCCCCCCCAAAATGAGTAACTTGTGGGCCAGTTTCTGCCCGCGGGCCTCATGTTGCCTGTCCCAGGTCCAGAACCCGTCTGGGTTCATGTCTCTCGCCCAGTCAAAGCTCTTCTCTGTCCTGGCACCACACTGATGGATGCAGTTTCTCCTTGAAGCTAGGAAACAGAGACCACTACCCATTCCCGAAAACCACCCAAACCTTTTTAAAGTATCTGAAATAATTATTTTCTCTCCTCCATTATTGTTCTTGTTATTTTCATCTTCCTTTAATATCGCAGAATTTGACTGAACCACCTGGTTATCTCAAGAGGAATGCCCCAGCTGCTGTCTGTCAAAACACTCAAATGCAAATGTGTGTGTGCGTGTGCGTGTGTGTACATCTTACCTTGATACTGGCTGACCTGTGGGTATGGGTTTCTCTGACCCTGGACCATCTGTCTAGGCAGATGTTGCTGCTGTTGCTGCTGCTGGAGCTACACAAACACACACACACACACACACACACACACACACACGCGCACCACCCCAGAAGAACAACAAACCGCATCACTTCCTGTTCAATTGCATGACTTCCTGTTCAAAATATCTGTCAGTTCAATCCACCTTTAAGAGGTGGCCTGCTGTGTTACCGTCATCTCGGAAAGACGCCATGCAACACAGAAGACATGAGAGTATGAAAGCAGAGATACGCTGATCATTCAATCAGACAGGATGAATAAAACTCTCATCACTGTGGTTAAGAGGTACGACAGGATCCAGCTCCAAGAACCTGTCGGAAATAGCCTGTCTTGCCGAGTCTTAAAGCAAGTAAACCTTGAATAATCATTCAGTACACCACACCTTTTGTCTAAACAGCAATAACCTTGTGTTGTCTGCCAATTGGAATCAACATGTGTGCGTGTGTGTTGAAGAGTTCAGAACTCCTTAACACCAGCCTCCCCATAGAGGGAAAATAAAAGGCAAACACTGAATTATCACAGCAGGCGGTATGCACACACAGACACACACTCTGAGACACACGCACACACTCTGACACACAAACACACACTGAGACACACACCCTCTCTGAGACACACACACACCCACTCTGAGACACACGGACACACTCTGACACACAAACACACACTGAGACACACACCCTCTCTGAGACACACACACACCCACTCTGAGACACACACACACACACACACACACACACGCGCTGAGGGGGATCAAAGCACGGGGGGGGGGGGGTGGGGGTGGACACCAAGAGCTGATTAAAAATGTGTGCTTGACCGCTGGAGAGGAGAAGATGCTACGGCGTAAAGCAACACACCGAGAGAGAGAGAGAGAGGGAGGGGAAAAGACAGAGACAGGGGAGGGTAATCACATACCATCATCCACCTGTTCCTCCTCTGTCCATACCCCTCTCTCTCTCTCTCTCTCTCTTTCATACACACAGGTTCTGTCAGTAGTTCTCCGTTGTCCAGTTTCACACCTGTTCGGCTAGTAGATGTTGCTGTCTCTGCTCTCGGAGCAGCTGCTGCTGTTGTTGTTCCATCATGTGTAGCTGGACCCTCTTCTCCTGCTCCAGCACCATCATTTGTTTCATCATGGCAGCCTGCTGCTGGTTGCCCAGGTAACCAGGAGGGGCCCCCGCGCCCTGATTAGGCCCCACACCCGAGGCCACACCCCCACCCGGGTGAGAGGGCGGGACGGCGCCAGGTTGCCGCGACATTCCCACCACACCTTGTTCCTAAATGACAGGGGGGTCGGGGGCATTTTTTATTGACTGTTCCAATTAACCAATCAAAGCTACCTAAAAGCCTCTCACTCAAAGATGGGGCAACATATTTATTTACATAGGTAAGCAACAGATTCAGCAACCCTTCACACTCACCCCCCATGCCCCAGTGCAGTATGGGTAGGCCCAAGTGTTGTGGATTCACACATCCCCTTTTATTAGCATATATAGAGCTACTTCACTAAGCCACACCCTAATCTGTAATTGGATGAAATCGAGTTCGGGGACACCGAACAGTTAGGCCAAACAGTTAGGGCTAGTTTACATTACGATACATTTTCAGAGACATATCAAAGAAGACTCGAGACACTAGACTTTGCAAGGTAGCGTGCACATTCACAGTGTACATTTGACATGATTAAGCATACTAAGATAAGTCTATCTAGGACTTCATTATCTCTCTCGTAATGTAAATAAGCCCTTAGACAATTAGATCAAACAGTTAGACCAGAATGTTAGACCGGACCTGACATTTATACCTGATAATTAGGCTAAATAGACCAAACAATTAGATCAGACAGTTGGACCCGACCGTTAAACCAGACAGTTAGACCTGACCGTTAAACCAGACAGTTGAACCTGACAGTTAAACCAGTTGGACCGAACAGTTAAACCAGTTGGACCTAACAGTTAAACCAGACTGTTGGACTTGACAGTTAAACCAGACAGTTGGACCTAACAGTTAAACCAGACAGTTAGACCTGACCGTTAAACCAGACAGTTGGACCTGACCGTTAAACCAGACAGTTAGACCTGACCGTTAAACCAGACAGTTGGACCTGACCGTTAAACCAGACAGTTGGACCTGACAGTTAAACCAGTTGGACCTAACAGTTAAACCAGACAGTTGGACTAGACAATACGACCCAACCAGACAGTTGGATCTGACAGTCAGACCAGACAGTTAGACATGACGGGTTGATACTCTGATGATTCTCATTTTGTGTTGGTCAGATGATTCTGCTAGCCAGTTAGGCCAATAAAACAATGCCTGAGGGTAGCTAAGAGGCAAGGTAGTAACACACTCTGTCCTGCGGGGGTCACTGGTACTCTGTGTGTGTGTGTGTGTGTGTGTGTGTGTGTGTGTGTGTGTGTGTGTGTGTAAAACTGTCTTTGCTAGTCGTCTCTCTCAGCAGATGGCTTAATCACGACGACTCTGATCTACGATATCGCTCTCTCTCTCTGTCTCCGTTTTTCCGTCCTGTTCTTCTCTTTCCATCCCTGCTCTTTTCTAACCTCTTCTCACCCCCCTCATATCCATTCTCGCCCTCCTTTCTCGCTCTCCCTTTCTCCTCTCCTCTAAAAGGATTCCACTCTCTCTCAATCTTCTGAGTCACGGATGGAGAGAATGGAAAGAAGAGTGGGTGGACAATACAGAGGGAGGAAAGAGAGGAGGGAATGCAACAGAAGGTGGGAATGAAAAGAAGAGAAAGGAACAGCAGAGCAGGTAGCAAGAACACAAGAGACAAAGACGACGAGAGAAGAAAGAAATAGAATGAGAGAAAAGAAAGAGAGTGAGAGAGGAAAGAAAGAGGGGGAGAAAGGTGCCAAGAGGAGAAAAGAGGGGAAGATAGTAGGTAGCCTTGGCAACTGTATCCGTGGTGAGGAGCAGATGGTGCTGGTAGGGAGACGCGATGGCCGCCGCGCCCGGTTGCCCCCAACAACACCGGGCAGTCCCACGGGAGCAACACACACACTTTTTTACTGTATTTCCCCCCCACCCCTGCTACCTCCTCTGTGTCTTACCCTCTTTCCCTCTCTCCTAAGAGCACATGCCACAGTGTGCAATGTGCAGGAAAACAACCGTACCACAAATAACTGTAAAAACACCCTGAGGAAACCATCTGACAGCAACCGAGAGGTAGATCACCAAGGATACACCCGGGTGAGGAGGGAGGATACGGGGGAGGAGAAGAGAGGAGGGTAGGGGGAGATCAGACAGGAGGAGGAGGAGGAGCCGCGTGGTTCCGCGGGATAGGTAGGACGTGGTTTTGTAGGAAGCGGAGGCTGTCAGAATGATTGGGTTAGGGGGAGAACGCAGGTGATTAAATCACACAGCAGAAACATTTCTCTGTGTCAGAGAGGGAGGACAATTGTGCGGCTGCCTGCATGAGAGGGAGAAAGTGTGTGTGTGTGTGTGTCTATGAGGGTACACTTTACTGCAGCCAAGCAGGGTGAAGTCACCTGTCTTGTCCCCATGGTGACCACACTGCAGTAATATTATGGGCTTTGTTCTGCTGATACCCGGAGACCACACGCAGCAGGGTTCAGTGTCACACACTGTGCCTTACCGACACACACACACACACACCCACACACTCAACCCCTTAGCGGAGTAGTGGTGGGAATCTCGTAGAGGAACGTCCCAGTAGGTGGTGGGTCAAAATAGTGGAGGAATGCCACCCATCAGTGGTGTGTCAGTCTCATGGAGAAACTCCACTGTCAGTGGTGTGTGAGTCTCATGGAGAAACTCCACTGTCAGTGGTGTGTGAGTCTCATGGAGAAACTCCCCTGTCAGTGGTGTGTGAGTCTCATGGAGAAACTCCCCTGTCAGTGGTGTGTCAGTCTCATGGAGAAACTCCACTGTCAGTGGTGTGTGAGTCTCATGGAGAAACTCCCCTGTCAGTGGTGTGTGAGTCTCATGGAGAAACTCCCCTGTCAGTGGTGTGTGAGTCTCATGGAGAAACTCCCCTGTCAGTGGTGTGTCAGTCTCATGGAGAAACTCCACTGTCAGTGGTGTGTGAGTCTCATGGAGAAACTCCACTGTCAGTGGTGTGTGAGTCTCATGGAGAAACTCCCCTGTCAGTGGTGTGTGAGTCTCATGGAGAAACTCCCCTGTCAGTGGTGTGTCAGTCTCATGGAGAAACTCCACTGTCAGTGGTGTGTGAGTCTCATGGAGAAACTCCACTGTCAGTGGTGTGTGAGTCTCATGGAGAAACTCCCCTGTCAGTGGTGTGTGAGTCTCATGGAGAAACTCCCCTGTCAGTGGTGTGTGAGTCTCATGGAAGAACACACCTGTCAGTGGTGTGTGAGTCTCATAGAAGAACACACCTGTCAGTGGTGTGTGAGTCTCATAGAAGAACACACCTGTCAGTGGTGTGTGAGTCTCATAGAAGAACACACCTGTCAGTGGTGTGTGAGTCTCATAGAAGAACACACCTGTCAGTGGTGTGTGAGTCTCATAGAAGAACACACCTGTCAGTGGTGTGTGAGTCTCATAGAAGAACACACCTGTCAGTGGTGTGTGAGTCTCATAGAAGAACACACCTGTCAGTGTGCTTCTCTAAACCAGCTCACACAGCACACACTCTTAGGAAGGGCCTGGGAGGGAGAGAGGAATGGAGGGAGAGCGATATAGTAGTGATTGATCAGACCTCTAATCTGGGGTCCTAACTGTCAGAACTACTAACGAGCAGCACCCACATCCAGACACCTCTGCCTGATCAGAATTTACAATTACATGAAGGTGTTTGTTTGTGTGTCTGCATGTATAAAACTGTGTATTGTGTGACTTTATGTTAACAGCATTAATATATACATGTGGACTACTGCTCTGGATAAGAGAGTCAGCAAAACACCTTGCTTGGAACCTGCACACTCACAGGCCAAGATATTGGGTACACTTGCTTGTTGAAAACAGACTAACAGACAAAGCATGCAGACATGGTCAAGAGGTTTATTTGTTGTTCAGCCAAACATTAGACTGGGGGAGACCTGTGATCTAACAGTTTAGACTGTGGTATGACTGTCAGTGCCGGACGTGGTCATTCCAGCATCTCAGAAACAGACGGCCTCCTGGGATATTCACACACTACAGTCTCTCAAGTTTGCAGAGAATGGTGCGATGAATAAAAAAAACACCAGCGAGCAGAAATCCTATGGGCTGAAACACCTTGGTAGCCAGAGAGGTTAGAGGAAAAGGGACTGACTCGTTCAACCTGACAGAAAGGCTGCAAATACTGAAATAACCACTTCTTACAACAGTGGAGGGCAGATGGGTCTGTGAAATGCACAACCAGTCAGATCTTGAATCGGATAGAGACAACCTTTTAGGTCCTGCCCGATACTAGATAGGTGTACCTGTGAGTGTAAATGAAGAGTGTGTGTGTGTGTGTGTACATCACGTACAAAAGACCATCCCATATGTTGTATATTAAAACACACTGTCTGACATGACTATTACACAGCACCTGCTGACTGGCGCCCCCCACAAACACACACGCACACACACACACACAGACACACACACACACACTAACACTGAGCAGATGGTGAAGTCACAGTAAACTGCACCCCCCATCACCGGAGGGAAAGAAACACACACACACACACACACACACACACACACACTCTCTGCAAGACTTTGACATTGAAACTCACACACCTCCACCCTACACAAGGATACACTCTTAACACCCATGTACGCACACAGACACACATTCCTCCAGCTCAGTTTGGGACATTGTCGCGCATGCCAATCCCACGCCTCAAAACACTGGCTTTACAATACACCAATCGCTTACAGAACCCATTGGCCAAATTCGCCACCAACTAAAGGGAAGAGTTTCTGAAACGGTCCAATACAAAGGCCACATTTACAGAGAAATTAACCGAGAGGACAGTGTCCTCAGCTAGCTGGTTTTGAGGCTTTGTTCACAAATGCAAATAGCTACACAGTTTGACCCAACCAAATCATAAAAATGTAACACAGTAGAAAGAATCAACTAAAAAACACTGGCCACAAAAATGGGGTGGGGGGGGGGAAATGGAGCTAGACCTAACATCCTGCAAAATGTATGACCACATTAGAGATGCATATTTCATACAGACCCAAAAATAATTTGAAAAATCAAATAGTGATAAAGGCTCATATCTATTAACAGAGAAAAAAACTGCAATGTGCAATCACAGCAGCAAAGATTTGTGACTTGCCATGAGAAAAAGGCAACCAGTGGAGTAAATTAACAGTGTACACACAACCAATGTTTATCTATTATTATTTATTATACATTTTCCATCCCATTCATAATGTAATTATTTGCAGATTGTTACAAAACTGTTAATAGCTTACAATGTAAACACTTTGAAATGTCCGTCCTTTTGATACTTCTGTTAGAATATTTTTATTTTATGCAGAGAACTCACCATCTTTACTATAGGAAACGCGATGCCTTCATAGTATTCCAGGCATTTAGAAAAGAAACAAATGGTCTTTTCACATTAATAAGTGTTATCGTTTAGATCTAAATAACACTTATTTTTTGTTTTCTATTAAATGGGAACATATCAGGGCAACAGTGTTAGCTAACTAATGTCAGCAAAGCTATCCTACGTAGCAGGGCCAACCAGTCACATTTAATAAACCAACAAAAGGGAATAGAGACATTTCTAAGCAATGCAGCACACTACATCTGCTCAATCAGTACCACCAGAAGTTAGCTAGCCATCTATTATTTCTGAGTAATTAACTAGCTGGCGAACTATTACTGCTGAGCTAGCTAACACTTTTTCACAAAGTAGCTGATTTCCGATAACAGTCGTTCTCATTTTGGGGCAGTACGTATACAATTTTGCAAAACAAATCAAAAAGGTAGATTCAGCTAGCTAACCTATCTAGCTAGTTAACTTACGCCAGTAACTTCGTAGGTTTCGCCAGTGAATGTTTATTAAAACATGAGACATGAGACTGTCAGCAGGGATTTCCTCATCTAATTCCTCTCTCGTGTGACTTTCTTGAGGTAACTGGGGCACTGGCAACGCTAACCCCCTGTCATCAGGTAGGTGAACGTGCCTTCACGCCGGTCGATCCGCTTGACTTCTGAGATGGAAGTCTGAGAAAGAAATGCTTGATCTCTTTTTAGATTTTTCACTCAACAAGAATCCCCCCCCAAAAAAGCATCTATGACTCAGAAACATGTTAAATAAAGTGAGGTTAATAATCATATCATTACCAAGACCTTCAAAAGAGTTGAGCAATTATACGTGTCCCTGCATCCAATAGTCCCTCAGGAATTTCACAAACCTGTTGTACTGACTAACTGAAGCGTCAGAACCAGAACACCCAATCAATCAGAATAATACAAATGACCTGTTGGGAGAGTTGAGCACATGTAACATGCAGTAGTATCTGACTCAAAACCGACACTGTTAGGAACCCATGAGAAACGTTCACCTGATTTAAACCTTCACAGAATACAGGCTCGGTGAGCTCAGCTCTGCCATGAAGGAGGGTGGACACAGGAAAACATGGCTCCCTGTGGGGGAATGGCTCTGCATAACAGCAGAACCTGAGATGGACAAAATGTCAAAAAATGAAAATGTAAAGTTCAAAAGACCTCTCTATTGAGAATAGAGAACAAACCGGTCCTCATGGGAGAAGCAGTGGACTGAGAGTTCACCACATTGTTGTCTGCCATAAGACAAGGGACCGTGTTCTGTTGGATTTGATTACTGTTCTTACCGACTGTCCCGTTCACAGTATTAATAAAGGAAAAAAAATGGCCTCCAATTTCACTTTAATGACGTCGCTGAGTAAACAAACGACATTGTCAAGGTGTGGAATATTTAGATCGTTACATCACGCCAATAAAGCGACGCGTTAAGTAGAGGGACCTTTTGATGTATGGAACAATGAGGGAAAGAACGACAAAAACAGACAGAGCATATGAGATGGTAGAGAGAGAGAGAGAGACAGACAGACAGACCAGGTGCTACTGTACACACGTTACTATGGAAACCTTAAAGCCACACACACACACACACACACACACACGTGTCTGTTTTCCGTTCACCACATGTGTGTCCCTATTCATGTTTCATCCTATTATATCAGAAAGTGCGTGCGCGTGTGTGCGTGCGCGTGCATCCGTGCGCGTGCGCGAGAGTCACTTGTTGTCTCCTAGCTGACAGCCATTTGCAAAAAGGTTTAGCCTCCCTGATTAGATTACGCACAAACACACACCAGCAAGCGGAAACACAAAGCAGAAACACAGCGAACACATATTTCCTACGAACACACAACACCCAGACATTAGGCTACAGTTTGCGAAGCAGCAGAATAATGGCTTATATGTTTTCACGTCAGCTGATTGAAATGATAATGTGTGTGTGTGTTGGGGGGGGGGGGTGTTCAGTGTGTATGTTTCAGCCGTGTGAGCGGTGGTTATCCCGTTGCCCTGGTGATGGCGATGGCGGGGGGCAGGATAGTAGTATATTAATAATTCAGAGAGCATATCAGTACTATTACACGCCTGTTAACAGGGGGAAGTGGCAGCGCCATCCCTCCATCATCCCTCCCTCCGCGGTCTCTATCCTCATCCATCTCTCCATCATCCCCCCTTCTCCCTCCCTCCCCGGTCTCCATCCTCATCCCTCCCTCCCTTTTATCTTTTGCTAGTCTCTAAAAATCATCCCTTGTTTCTTCGATATTCTCTCTATTCTCCTTCCTTCCCACTCAATTCCCTCTCCCTCCCCCTCTTTTTTCTCCCTCCCTGTGTCTCCCCCCCCTCCCCCCCAGTAATATGCAGCAGGTCTGTGGGGGTGATGTATCTCTATATTGGAGACTTTAGGGAAACAGCCTGATTCAGCCTCACCTCCACTTCACCATCCCAATACACGCATGCACATCTCTTTGGCTCTCTTCACTCTCCTCCTCTATTTTCTTTTGTGCTCCACCTCTCAATCTTTTTCTCTCTCCCTATCACCTCTCCCTCCATCTCGCCTGATATCTCCCACCTCCCCCAACTCCTCTATCTTTTTTACCCCATCATTTCTGTCACCCTCCACTTCCCTCATTTTTACATCACTCTCACTCCCCTGTGGAATGGCAGAAATATACCCGGACCAGACAGCTTAATACTGCAGTAGCAGACTGAGACTGAGAGACAGACACACAGAGAAGAGAGACAGAGAGAAAGATAGCAAGGAAAGAGAGACAGAAATAGAGGAAAAGAGAGTGAAACAGAAATGGAGAGAGATGGAGAGATACAGACAGGCAAAGACAAACACCCAGGGATTTGATAAGAGATTACCTTATCATAAGCTACTAGCTAGTTGAAAGAGTCATTTGCGAAAAGGGTGTTTCTTAAAATGCTTATTTCTCTTTACTACCATCTCCCCTCTCTCTACTAGCACCTCCCCTCTCTCTACTTGAACCTCCTCTCTCTCTACTTGAACCTCCTCTCTCTCTACTACTCTTAGTGGGTTTTCTCAGAGTTCAGTCTGGCACCACCCTTGACCCCAGGTCTCAGCTAGCAACAAGTAAGACGACTCATGTTGTGAACCTGAAAATCCCTGCGTCCATCCACTCATCCGGCCAAACACACTACATGTGAGATGTGAATGGACAACATTTTCCTCAGAGTTTATCATCTCCCTTCACCCCGAATACCGCCCACTGCAGATTTCTCAAAACCTCGCGTAATTCTTCGACTTACTTGCAACCTGCTTCCAAGCACACTTTCTTAACTGAAACGCATACATGCTGAGTACCTGTCGGAGTACTCACGAGCCCTGAGTACTCCATTTCACATACCTCGGTTTGGATCATAATCCGCCTAATGAGTCCAATTAGCATGCCCAGGGCCAGGCAGTACACAGTCAGAAAAAAGCTCAGAATACTAACAGAGAAACAGAAAATGAGATGACAGATTAGGAAAGAGGAAAGACAGAGGGATGACATTAACCCGATGCACCTGGCCTTGTCTGCAGCTAGACCAGCATTACCCACAATGGGCTCTGAAATGGTGTTTTATGATGAAATTCTGTGTAAAAATAAGAAATGGCTCTGAAAGGTTTGGAGTGGAGGAATAACTCCGATCCGAGACGGGGCTTATTATATTATTTAGTTTATAACATAGTTCATACCTTTCCCTCTCACCTCCTCTCTGTTTGTATCCCTCCCTCTTGCCTCACCCATCTCCCCCCTCTCCCTCTGAGTGTAAATGTATCATCCAGTTAATAGGGCTCTCAGAACTAGAAAATGGAAATTCAATTTAACTAAGTGTCACTATCACAGCCTCCCTAATGCTTCAAAATGCATGTTAGTGTCGGAATAGAAAACACACACACACACACACACACACTTTCAAATTACAATCATGCCAAAAACGAGTGCCTGAAAACAAACAATAATTTACCATCATTACAAGCAGCTGCGGTGGGGGTAAAGGTAATGTTAAATTAGATATAGAAACACCAAAAGCAGAGCACTATATTTGGGGCTTGGTTTAGGATGGCACATCCTCCCCATCCATCCTCATTTAACCACCCCCCTCCCGTTCTGTCTCACTCATCCCAGCTCTCATCATCCCCTCACTCTCCGTCCCAGTCCTCACCCCCTCTCCGTCCAACGACCCCCCCCCCCACCCCACCCTCCTCTGTTCCTCCCGTCCCCGGGGGAGTGTGGAGGTGATGTATAGGGCCTCTACTGTTCTTACGACTCAGCACAACAGATGGAGGAGTGAGGGGGGAGAAGGAGAGTCAGTGTCAGGGGGCATTAATCAACACCTCCGCCAGGATGAGCACAGAACAGCGGAGATAACAGGAGAGAAGGAAGATGGAAGGAAAAGAAGGATACATAGAAAAAGAGCAAGAGAGAGAGACAGACAGACAGAGGGAGGTAATAGTCTGTGTTCATTACCACCATGACTGCCGGCACAAGGGTCAAAAACAGTTACCTAACTTGCATTGTTTGTGGCAGAAGAGAACTAAAAATAATACGCTTTTACGGTTTCACTGCTTAAACGCTAAGTAGTGATGACGCAGTAGATCAAACCTGTGGGTGACCTTCGTTGCTAAACCGGGAGACAGTCAGAAAGCCAGCCAATCACTAGCCAGCCAGCCAATCACTAGCCAGTCAGCCAATCACTAGCCAGTCAGCCAATCACTAGCCAGTCAGCCAATCACTAGCCAGTCAGCCAAGAGACAGAGACAGACAGTAGACGAAATAATCAGAATAACTTTTCCCACCCCTACTCTCATCTCTCCACAGGAGTGGACTTGACAGAGAGAGAGGGGGAGGGGGAAAAGGATGAGGGAGAAAAAGGATGAAGGGAGCGTGCGGGTGGAGGTTATCAAAAAGGAAAATGGTTGTTAAAGGGAGGAAGGACTAGAGATAACCTGAGGGGTGTGGAAACAATCACAGATATTTTCCAGGGGGAAAAGAGGAGGAGCGTAGACGAGAGCTCAATCATGTGTTTGAATCCAGACAGAGAAAAAGAGAGACAGGAGAGAGAGAGAGACAGGACAGGGGGAGAGAGAGAGAGACAGGACAGGGATAGAGAGAGAGACAGGACAGGGACAGAGAGAGACAGGACAGGGATAGAGAGAGAGACAGGACAGGGACAGAGAGACAGGAGAGAGTGAGAGACAGGACAGGGATAGAGAGAGAGACAGGACAGGGATAGAGAGAGAGACAGGACAGGGATAGAGAGAGAGACAGGACAGGGACAGAGAGACAGGAGAGGGATAGAAGACAGACGGGAGAGGTAGTATGGGAAAACTGACAACGTGACACTGTTGATTTGTTGACATCACTACACATTGGTGAAATGCATCATGGGGGAATTACACGACATGAAGGAGAACTAATTAGTCTGTGATTTCCTAATTACACAAGACTTCCTGACACGCACACACACGCGCGCAAAGAGCATGACAGACGCAACGCAGAACCAGATATTCACTAAAGGGCTTTCTGTGGTGGAGGAGAACGGGATGGAGGGAGGAAGGAGGCGCGTGAGGAGGCTCTAAGTGATCCACAATCATTCTGTCAAGAATGCGAAAGAG